>NC_084911.1:3603802-3665228 GCF_949316345.1 Pungitius pungitius | reverse complement strand
TCTCTCTCTCTCTCTCTCTCCCCCTCTCTCTCTCTCTCCCCCTCTCTCTCTCTCTCTCTCCCCCCTCTCTCCAAAGAGAAATGCCACCGATAATGACTGTCCGACCGAGTTGGTAAACCTTTAGCGGTGTTGACATGCCGGTGTTATTCGGTGTATGCCGGGCCGAGGCGGTCGGGCTTTGAGCCCGTTGTGGCGGAGGACCGAGGGGGGGGGGGGGGGGTGTGAGGGATGGAATGGCTGTTCATAACATCGGGTTCAAGTGACAATGATGAGAATTATGGCTTGTTTGAATTCCATCAGTGATATGTCTCTCTCTCTCTCTCTCTCTCTCCCCCCCCCCCCCCCCCCCCCCCCCCCATCCCCCACCCCCCACCCCACGCCACGCGTGAGGAGGAAGGTTCATGGACAAACAGGGGAGGAGGAATAAAAAGATGTGGTAATAGGTTTGGATGAGGAATAAAAGTGGTTGGGAACAGCAGATTAGATTTCACAGCGATGCTGTAGACGTCCCCCCCCCGAGCCATTTTAATGAATTGTTATTACGTGAATGAAGCCCTCTCAACACAAGAAGACAATTGCCAAACGCAACTCTAATTTAGGGATGAGGAATCTGTGGAGTTCGGTAAACAAAGGCGCCTCTAAACGCCTTATTAAACTGTCATCCACTTCGGCTTCCCATTCGTTTCCTTTTGTCTTCTTAGCTAGCGTCGCTACGCGCACACACATGCGCACACACACACGCACACACACACACACACACACACTGCGCCTCCAAATAGGCCTCTCTGACATCACAGCGGCAGCTTTCGGGGGAAGGCCTGCGTTCTGTCCAGCACACAGGGGGGAGACGCCGTCCACGACACATCACGCCGCCGCCCGCTGTGGACCACGCATCTGCCAGCGATCCGTCAAGCAGCAGGGGGGGGGGGGGGGGGGGGGGCAGACCTGAGGGAGCTCGATGATAGCCTCGGTATGAGGTAACGCTACACTGGACCAGCGGACCAATGGTTGACCTTCCACCGAACAACTGC
The DNA here is from genome assembly GCF_949316345.1 of Pungitius pungitius. Classification (NCBI taxonomy): domain Eukaryota; kingdom Metazoa; phylum Chordata; class Actinopteri; order Perciformes; family Gasterosteidae; genus Pungitius; species Pungitius pungitius. The sequence continues at coordinate 3,664,197 of NC_084911.1, read as the reverse complement.
TGCTCTCCAAAGACAACGAGGCGGACACCAAGACGTTTTCCATCGACTCGAGCTAATAGTCAGACAGCCGAGGAACGTCCAGAATTCCTCTGGACAAAAAAACATCTTGAAGCAGGAATAAAACACTGAGTCACACACATGAATTCAGACCTACTCGGGTTATCTGGGACTACTGATCAGAAATATCGGTTTCAAATATATGGCTTAGTTGACGGTTTCCATGGAGATGCCCCATGGCGCTCCGGCCCCCGTTGTGAGAGGTGAGGTGTTCTGGTGGAGGGAGCCGAGCCAGCGAGGTTTAACAAGAACTACCAAGCCACGAAACCGGTCAGCGCTGCAGTGAGAAACGCTTCTGGCCCATTCGAAAAAGTGGTCGACCAGGAGCCGACGGAACGGACGCACACCTCCGACCCCCCCGGAGGCGTCGCTCTCCTCGTTGATCCACGAGGGCCGCGGCTTCTGCGCTTTTGGAAGTGTTCTCGTGGCTGTTTATCGGGGCGCCCGCTACCCCCCTGATCCCCGGGGCCTTCTTGAGTACCCGGGGCAGAGAGCAGGACGCCACGGGGCGGACGTGGGGGGGTCAAATGAGCTGTGACCAGCTGATCGACAGGGGCAGAGGGGTTGTGAGGAGGTTCAAGAGAGCGCCAGTGATATGGGATGGGTGGAAACACAAGAACAAGAGGCGCTGTGTGGTGTGGGAATGCGATAGCGGTGATGTCAGCTCGCCGGATGGGCGACACATTGGTAAGATGTGACGGGGGTGGAATTACTGAGAATGAAAAAGGGAAAGCGGTCCGGAGGGAGGGGGGAGGGGGGGGAGGGGGGGGGGGGGGGAACATTTCAGATCCGTCAAAATCTGTCACGATCTGTTCCACCGCACGTCAACGGCCGACAAAACAACGAAAAAAAACAGCATCGCCATCGGCCCGTGACGGAGAAGGCGACTAAAATCCATGAGAAAAAGAAATGGGATTTTTTCGCACACAGAGAGAGAGCGATGTGTGCCCCCCCCCCCACGGATCGATGGGGCGGGATGGAGACGGCACGACAGAGTAACGCAGCCTATCGGGGGGGTCGGGTGGATTAGGAGTCTGAGGTGCAGAGATACGATGCCAGGTAGTCACACCTGACTCGGCAAAGGGGCGCTTTAACAAATCACAACGCCCCCCCCCCCCCCCCCTTCCTCCCCCCTCCCCATTCGTCTCTCCGCTGTCTATCCGCCTCCCTGCTCCTCTGATGCCGCACGCGTTCGGTTCTCAGGTTCAAGCCCCGGGCCGCTGATTTACGCCGAGGTCACCGTTGACAAAGGCGGTGCGATGCCCTCGGATTCGCTTCAACGTTGCGGATCCGTTGCGTCTCGGCGCGTTCAGGCCGTGTAATCTCACGTGGTTTACAGAGAGATGACAGCAGCTGTCAGAGAGGAAACCAGGCGTTTGCTTTCTCTTCTGTCTGTTTTGTTGAGAAATGCATTTATATTGTAATGAACCATGCAACGTAAAGCTCGTGGCAGTGACTGCCGGGTGCATTTTGCAGCATTGGGTTTCAACAGTCTGTGATACAAACACATTACATAACATTATGGATAGAAATCTTCTATTCCGTCTCAACTGGTTTGCATGTTTATGATAATCTCTTATGACTATCTGACATTAACATCTTGTTTCTCCTGATTTGTTGAACAAAGAAAGAACATCTTAATCGTCCCCCAAAAAGACATATAGTCTGCAGAGCTTTGAGTGAAACCTGAGTTTGAGCCGATGTGGATTGCCGGCTTCCATTTGCATGCATTCGGTACAAATAAAGCGTTGTGATCATGTCAGCGTCAACTTTATTACGAGTGGATGCAAATAAATAATCCTGTGAAAACTAGTCTCATTCGTTTCAAGTTCAAGGATATTTATTGAAATAATGGCTTCACATTTGTTTGTCTTTTTTCTTTTTGTAATTTAATGTCATAAGCCAACACTGAACTGTTGTTACCTGCAGGTTGCACCGTCTTACCTGGCTTCTGGGGCTCAGGCATGTCTCTGTTTACTGCGACTCCTCTCAAGGCGTCTTCCTCCTCTCTTGTCTGTGGATCTGCCCGCATTTCCTCCCTCATCCCCTTTTTATCACCTCAACACCCCCCCCCCCCCCCTCCCCAAACACACACCACCACTGTCAGTGACTTCATCCTCCCCCTCGACAAGTGGAACAAGGAGGGAAGCAGAAAGGCTGTCACTTGAAACCCTTGGCAGGACCCGCAGAGCTTTGAGGAGCAGAAGGAAGACGCCAGTGGTGGTAAAAGCCCTTTCGGAGCAGTGAAGAAGAGTCCGCCCCCCCCCCCCGAGGGAACGCGTCCCGCCGCTGAGCTCCTCGGTCCCTGGAGCCGGGAAACCGAGCGGCTGACTATTTGATTGATTTGGAGTAAGCTCAGATGTGTTTGACGTGGTGAATAGTTACGTTAAGGTGGGGTCAGAGCTGCAGAATGTGTCTCTTCCTTGGGGGATCAGAGGAGGGTCTTTAATTTTATCCTCGCCGGTCCAAATAATCACGTCAGAAACGCTTCATCTTCTGCTGGGTCAGCTTTTGAGAAACAGTAGACGCGCCTCTACTAAAATATGATGCCTGTGCAACCCAACCAGGCCGTACTCACAGCGTTGTTCAACCGGGCAGATCGACTAATGATTGACTAATGATTCCGTAAAAGAAAAAAAAAATCAAATATCAATAAAACGCTTGAAACAAGAATATCTAAAACCAGCTAAAACAAACCCTGGGGGGGAAAGAAAGTAAAACAAGGTCCGGACCGCAATAACATTCATATTCTCCAGATCTGAAGAGGATGAGAGGGAATAAAATGGAGAGCAAAGATCTGATAATCCCATTTGTTCTCAGAAGCCTGTTTTATGGGGCTGAAAGGCCCCTTTGCAACGATAGGAGGCACAAGGTTAAAGGCCGTCGGAAGGAGCTCACTGCAGAGGTACGGGACTAAACCACTGTGGCCTTGGGTCCGTCTTCCTTTGATTTCCCGACGACGCGTGTTGTCGGCGTTGAATGATGCATTCGAGCAGCTTTTCCTCTTTCCTTTCCCGTCTTTTTTTTAAATCCCACACGAGCTTCCTTGCTCGTCAAAGTTGCAGAATGCTAACAGAACAATTAGCATTCTGTGAGAATTTTGGTGTGAAAGAGAGGCGGCTATTTGGGGCTGACGTGCAACCTGAGATTCAGATGTTCAAGGAGAACGAAACCCCCCCCCCCCCCCCCGGAGTGAGATTACTGTATATTCACCACTTTAAGCTAAATTATGAGCACTCACAGCTCATCTGTCTTTGAATCGGTGGAGATCAACTGTGGATTCGAGGTGGATGCAGGAGACCAACCATCGGCTTCCTTTACGAACCAGTGATCCGCTGTAAGAAAGATGACATCACAGTAATTTAACGCTTGCATTAGTTAAGCCTCGCCGAAGCAAACGTTAAGCCCAAGTGAAGCCGGGTCTCTCCACCTTCCCATCGGCTTTCCCCTCACAGTCAGCGCTTTGCGTCCAACTCGGTTTGATCGGAGTGCCGAATTTAAACAGATTTGTTTTTAATTGATTGTGGTGGTTAAAGGGAAGACGCCATGACAAAACTCAAATGTAAACGGCAAATCGGGATTTTTGTGAAAATAAGGAAAGATCTTTTTAAGTAAAGATTATTTATTCAGCAAAGATCTTTATTTAATAATTTGGTTTATAGTTTTTTGTGTCTCCGCAGCTATTTATGTTTCTTTAAAGTTGAAATATGTCTCTTTGGAGTTATGTTGTGTCTCTTTCTATTTTTGATCTCTTTATTGCTGTGTTGTGTTTCTTTTTGGGTCAGTTTTAGTCTCTCCCTGGATGTTAAATGTGTCGTTCAATACAATTTTGTCGGAAAAAAAAACATAAAATCAATTAATTCATTAGAAAATGATATTTCAGTGATCAACTCCAAACTTATTCTAATTATAAATAAATTAAGTTGACTTTCTCGCAGCATTTTTTTCCAACAATCCATCTTTTAACAGCACGGGTGGTGCTGTCTTCCCTCAAAGCCCCCGTTTGGTGGAACGCTTTCACATTTCACCAAGAATAGTAAGGTGACACCGTTGTTTTGGGGCGCTGACAGAGAATAATGTGCTGTCCCAGTAATGGGGAATAGATACAGTACAGGCCTGCACAGCTTCAAAGGCAGCGCCCAGGGGAGCCACATGCCTCAGTCGCCATATGCTCCGCGCAGAGACCCCCCCCCCCCCCCCCCCTTTCACACGGAGCAGAAGCCCGGAGAGAAACAAACTGCTCCACACAGACAGCTAACGGCAGCGATGCTAACAGCGAATCAAAAACCATTACAAGTCCCGAACATGGCGACGCAAATCATTCAGTCATCTTCTTGGTATCTCCAGAGGGTCGAGTGGTGTGTTCTGTGCATTTCGAAGACGTGAGGCACCGTGGACCCCGTCTGCCGATATGTAAGGTTACAACGTGACAACAGTAGTGACCTTTTGATACTCTGAACTTTGAACGGATTCAAATGAATTCCAAACTCCTCCTCAGCACTTTGATGCGTTAACGTTGAGGTTTAAAATGATGGATGCCTTTCACTCGTTGCGAGTCAGCAGAACTCCTGAGCCTTGGAATGAGAATTGAGAAATAAAACGCATCACTCACATCTGAGAGAAACTTTCTTCTGCTTCTCCCCGTCTCTCTGGGTTCGAAGCTTCCAAGTTTTGTGGCTCTTCTGGCGCAGAACCCCCGACGAGGGGAGCGAGACCCGGACGTGCTGCCCCTTAGTTGCCACATAACGAGGAGAAAATCTGTCTGTGCAGCACATGCAGGGGAGGGAGGGGGGATCAATTCATGCAAGAATCAAGATACTCTATTGATTCACACCTCCCAAAAAAACAAAGGCTTTTTGCACGAAAGCGTTGCACAAAATATCAGTTTCACCGTGTTTATTTTTGTAGTTGCAGGTTTTCGAAGAGGTCAAAATTCATCTATCAAAGTTCCCCATTGTGGTTAATGTAAGACTTTTGTTTCTCATGTAACTTGAACTCACGTTGAATGCACTCCCAGACATACTTACAGTACAGAGGATGTGTCAGTATGTTAAAGAAAAGTAAGACGAGTTGTTGAATGAAACAAGTCACAGCTGCCCTCAGACAACGAACAAGTGAAATCAGCTAGTCTTTTGTATTCCGTTATACATGTGCAACCATTATCAGGACGATCTTACCAAGGTCACCGGTGCGTCGGCACACTATGAAAATAAGATGCTGATGTTGGTCTTGAGATAAGTGCAGCAGCAGTTTTCTGCTCTGTTTGACAATTTATTTTTCTCCTGTAAAGGGACATTTAAGTAAATAAAACGCAGTGCACGGTAGAACATAGAATGCTGACTGAGGAATTTACCAACACGAACAACGCTCTTCATCAAAGGACATTAATATGTATTATTCAGCTGTTAAAGTGGCACTTTTAGAGCTTTTTGGAGGGGCGGAGGCTGGGGGGGGGGTGGGAGGAAGTGAGAGGAAGGCTCGGGGTCTTTTCTGGTCTGTTAGCAGCCTCTGCTGGTCCTTAATGTGTCACATCCAGAACCAAGGGGTGATGGACGTCATCAACCCTCACCTTGTTTGTAAGGTCAAGGTCAGTGACATGGTATCTTTGACATATTGTGTTTCGGTTTAAATATATTGAGCTAGATATTTGACACATGGTCCTCTATAAGTATACAAAGACACGGCTGTCTGAAAATAAATACCAGGCCAACTGGATTTTAGCTCCAACTTTTTGGGAATTCAACAACTCAGCGTAGGTAAATTATTCTTTCTGTGACAACCTTCTTTGTTTCAGCCAACAGTTGAGGTTTCACTAAGCTGACAGGTAACCAAAAATAGTAGTTTATAACTTCTTTAATTTGCAAAGAAGAAAAAGCACAAGACATTGTTGCTGACACGTTCTAAGACAGCAACACACATAGAGAGCTGGTTCAAAAAATGCAGTAATGGCCAAAATGCTAAAAATACTAATTGTCCCTGTGCAGTAGCACTGACAATAACAGATGACAACATGAATACGCTCAGAAAATGACAAGTCATTTGGAATATATTGAGTGGTAGGCTATGCATAAACAAACATGCATGAAAACTAGGTCAGCACATACCTTAAATAGCGCCAGATATGCAAAAAAGATGCGTGTACGGAGGGATGCGTGATGAAGCACTCTGTTAGCTTGAGACAAGCTTGTTGTAAAGTGAAAAATATATAATGCAAATCTTAAAATTCTGATAACTTCGATAAAAGGGATATATATAATATATATATATGAAACAAGTTGTTAATTACGCTGTGGCAACTAATTAGCTTCCAAATCAGCTTTTGATGCTGCTAAAATGAAATATACGTCTTTTAAAGACCTCTATTTTGAAAATCCCTCCGGAAGTGCTCAAGTTGGTGAAACACTTACACGCTTTGTCTTCCGGTGCTCATTTCTGTCAAAAATGGCCCGTCCCCTGCCATTTAAAATCACAGTTGTTTCTACTGTTTTGTTTGCCGTGTGTACGAGTTTTGTAGGTTGTAATAATGGAAGAAGAGTAAGTGTGAAATCGCATTAATTTAACGCAAGCATTTAACTGCCGTTAAGCGGAAACTGCACCTGCTGGCTAACAAATTAGCATTAGCTTTAACCCGGTGATTGCTAACACTACTAACGTTGTATCTTCTATTTTTATAACCAGGTTGGCGATGCCATGGACACTGAATTTGGTGGTTTCTCCGTACCACTCGAACACTCATTTGAAGTTGGTGAGGATGCATTGTTATTATGGTTTACGGTATAGTAAATGATTGCTAATGTTGTTAAGCTAAGCAGGCTTATGCTACCATCGCTGGCTTCAGACCCGAATGGAAAGAACTCCATTCAAAAGTCTGTCAGTCTAATCTAGTTTTTTATGTCTCTATGTATCTCTATGTATCTGTCTAACATAGCAGGAAAAGTGATAACGTGAACGATGGTACAGCTGCGTTAACGTAATGTTAAACGTCATCTGTTCAATCGAACCACATTGCACAACATCAGCCCCCCCCCCCCCCCCCCAAAGTGGAACGCTGCCCCTCATTGATGTCATCAAATAAACCAAGACGTTGCTCATTGTCATGTCAAAATATCTGCTGTGAAAAGCGTCATTGAAGGAGTGTCCTGCGTTGTTCCCCATGTTGTTGCAGATGATGTGGCAAAGTTCAGATTCCGTGGGTCGCTGCTGTTGAAGGCTGGAAGGGAGCCGAGTGTCTCCCTCACTCCCAGCCAGCTGTCTGAGGAGGACCGAGCCAAGCTGAAGGTGAGCTGCAGGCTGGAGAACAGAGGGATGCTCTAGTTACTTCTGTCCAGAAATCCCAATTATTACACATTTGAGTAATCCTGTGGCACAGAGTAGTTTGAGTGTGATCCGTTCTGTGTGGGTCCTCAGGAAGTGGCTGCAGTGGACGGACTCTACAGAATCCGAGTGCCCCGTGTGCTGCTGCAGGCAGACCGCCAGACGGAGCGCCAGCTGGAAGGTCACCTCACGGCGTTTGTCAGAGCCGTACGTCTTTCACTTATTCTCAACGGGAAAAACGTGTTCACCGGCAGCTAAAGGTTGCTCAGCCAGCGTGTATTTGGAAACCTAGAGATGAATGGAAGAATATCTGCTTCATCTAGAAATGTGCAACCAATGCGATTTCATTGAAGAATGGTGTTTCAAGGTCTTAATCGGTAAAAAATGCTATTTTATTTTTGGGTTTGTTGTATTTTTTGTACTTTTGTTATGACATTAAGTGTTTGGGCAAACAAATCTAGGTTTGTAAGCTTTTATAGTTTTATTACTGGTTATTAGAGATCAAAAATAGTTTCCAAAGTATTGTTTTAAGGTATTAAAGGTTAGGTAAAGATTCAGCTCCAGATCTACATTGCTCCTAGAGTGGGGGTTTTAAAATAGTTATTTTTTGCAAACGAGTCACTAAAACAACTAACATTAATCTTTTGCTGAGCCAAAGGCAATTTTCCCCCCTGATGGATAATCTTTTCTTTGCTGTTTTAACATACGCGTGAAACACATATTTTATCTAAAATGAATTGTTTTTAGGATTCCAGTGTGTAAGCATTGTGGAGCTACATCCCTGCACAAAACATAAAGACATGCATGAATAGATATTCTCTGAGGGGTCTCCAAAATGTCATATTGCCTATTAGAGCAAACGTTATCCTTTCCGTGTGAGTGATACAGACTTGCTCTTAATTGCTGTAACTGACATGGACCCCTATCCCGCTCCTCAGTGTGCCATGGTCGAGTCCCATCTGAGCGACGTCATCCACCTCCACACCGACGTCTCTGGTTACCTCATCGGCGTTTCCATAGTGACGTTACCGGGAGCCTGCAGGGGCACCGAGGTTGAAGACGAAGTTGACCTTGAGGTTTTTAACACCACGCTCAGCGTCACGGCTCCTGTCAATGCACCGGGGTCAGTGATTAACGATGGACTCGTCTCAAATGCTTGATGAAGCTCGACTGCTCGTGGTAGAAAAGGCCTTTTGTGTCCGAAGTAATCTGCATCAGTGAAATCCTTATTTGGAAGTTGTCTTTAGTCCTATTTGCGATTTGCGTAGCAGCTTTACTCCTCTTCCTCACGGTCAGAGCAAGTCTCTCTGCACTGGTCTGACTTTCACATGCATGGAATGTTTTGGGCTTTGTTTGAATCATAGTAATCGCCAACTTTCTTCCCAGACCCGAGACGGCTCTCTTCCTGGAACGAATGGAACAAGAATCTGAGAAGAAAGGGAAGAATCCACAGGAGCAGAAATCGTTCTTTGCTAAATATGTAAGTAGTCTCACTGAAAACCTGCTGAAAAGGGCACCAAGCTGTTGGGCTCTCTCTGCAAGTGTTAAAAATAAAGTAGTATACAGCGCACATCAATACTTTTTTTGTTTGATTTTGGCTTTCATTTTAATCTTCCAATATTTGTGGAACAAAAGATGGCCTCCCTATAACTTTTGAAATCAGAAAATGATAGCTGTCGAGATCTACTCAAAGTTTCACATCACTGTCAGCAAATTGAATTGGTCTTACAGCATCACTACTGAGTTCCCGCCCAGGACGAAGCGCTTTTTGTTTTTCTGTGGGATGTGAGCCGCCAAACGGAGCCTCTGTTGCTCCAATGGCAAGATACTTCATTCAGAATGACAACGCCATTCAGCAGTATTTATGGATACTTAAAGGTCTGCAAACGTGATCTACTATTGGGGGCTTCACTAGTTTAACCAGACCTGCGAGCACAATGACTTTTTGATTGATCACAATGATCCTTTTGTGTCTAAAGGAGTCAGGATGCCCGAGAGTTTCATTGTATAGAAATGAGACGGACTTTCAAACGAACGGTGGTGGCTCTGAAGCTACTTGATGTACATGTTGCCACGGTTACCAGATGATCTCCTCAGAACACGGGCTCTTCTGGATTGCCTTCACACCGCAAACAAACTGGCCCCCTCGAACTTTTCCGCCTCCCCCCTCTAGGCCTCGGGGTTCTCCACCAGAGTTTGACAGCTGTCACAGCAGCCCGAGCCTCCTTCTACTGCGCTTCATTCCGCCCTCAGAGTTCCAAGTCGAACCTTTAGTACCACGCGAGTCCTTTTTTGTGACATTTGGAGAAGTCAGTCTCCGAAGAGGACCCGGGCGCCGCGTCCTATCGCATGTCTCCCCCCCCCCCCCCCCCCCCCCCTCTCCTGACTGTGTGCTGCATCCAGTGACCGTGTGTTGACTCGATGCTGTGCTGTGTTCCAGTGGTATTTGATTCTGGGAGGGGCAATCTTCCTCATGGTGTCCAACTCAGCGCAGCCCCCAGCAGGGGGAGGCAGAGAGCAGAGCTGATTCCCACTGAAGTACTGTTTTCTTACTTGTGGCTTGTTCTTTCCTCTTCTTCTCATCCTCCTGTCAATTGATCTATTTAACTTCTACACGACTAACCAACAATCCTCCACTTTGTTTCCAACATTTTCCTCCTTTGATGGTTTTTTTTTTTTTCCCCCCAGGCGTCCCGGCCAAATACATTCCAATGTCTGAAAAAGCCCAATTGTTTTCTGAAGGAAGCCTCCACACAAAACCATCCAAATTTTAATAATTATTATGAACGTGTGTGTTTGGTTTTGACACTGAGATTTCCTCTTTATTCTTTAGTTTTTCACTCACTTTTAATGTTTCTTCTGTTCAGAAACTAAATAGAATCTAATCTGGGGAGACCAATCTGGGACTGATTTCTGTGAGAATTGTTGTCTTTTAAAAAAAACTTGACGTCTTTACTTTCTTTACCTTCTTTCTTTTTTTCTTCTCCAGTGGATGTACATCGTGCCCCTCGTTCTGTTCCTCATGATGTCTGGCGCTCAGGACCAATCGGGTGGAGGAGCCGGAGGCGGAGCAGCCAATGGAGGTGGCCGATGATTAACAAGCGAAACGGCTTCTGTTTCTTTTCTTTTTTTTTTTTTTTTTTTAAATTGTGGAACATTTCCTGAACAATAGTTCTCTTGAGCCGGTTTGAACTGCTGTACATAACGTTATTTAAGTAGGATGAAAAAATGTCTGTCAAACACACAATTTAAAATTGTACAGCACAAAGGAGAAAATTGTGCTCTGCAAAAGACAACATTTTTATTACTAATGTGAAAATAAAGTATTTATTACCTGACCTGCCTTCTCTCTGCATCTCAGATCCGAGAGTTTCTCGTAGTCCTGTTTTACTTGGAGGCTCAGATTTAGCTGTAACAATTTAAGTAATTTTAAACCAAATGAAATATTCATACAACAGGCAGCAGTAGAAGTGTTTAGAGAGAGGTCGGATTTATGAGACTACATGTCAAAAATGATCCGGTTTTTGAATAAAGATTCTCCTGGTAATAAATACAATAAAGTGATGTCAGTGTGTTTTTATCTTTCAGTGTTTATTTTGGAGTTTGGAATACGATTAAAGTCAGCTTTCCTTGCATTGCCATTAACTGGTAAGAACTAAACAAGATAACTATTGTTTCCTCACTGGGGGGGGGGGAACCAGAACAGTTTTTACTGAGTTTGACACATTTGAAGTGGAAAGCCTCCACTCAGTGGTTTAATCCTTAAACAAAGGCGGCTGAATGTGAACAAGCATCCACTGTTGTGTTAGTCTGCATTTAGTGAATGCTGTTCACTTAAACACTATGTACACAACTATTTTCCTAATCTTTCAAAGGCTTCATATCAATTATATATTCACCATTTCAAGCTTCATCTACTCTCAAAACCAAGTTTTTTTTCCAACATCCTCTGATGTCTTTAGAATTCCTTGTATATAATCAGCAGTTTAAATTTGTTAAATCTCACGTGTCCAGGACTTTGTGACATGGCTCTGCATGTTTAATCAAACCAAAATATTGGACTTGATTTCTAAATGAAGTGATTTTAAAATAATATAGAAGACTTCAAAAATAAATGATAGATTCCCAGTGGACCACTAGTACACCGTCTGAGTGAGAAATGGGTTGGAGCCACTCAGGACCAAACCATCTGCTTCAGAACGCAACGTAAACAGATCATCAAATGAAAGAAAATACCATAGCGCCTAAAACACAAGAATGAACTAGGACTGAGCCTCGTACCTGTGAGACAGGACCTGACTTTGACCGACTGAATAAAAGGATAAATGTAAACTTGAACTTGCAACTCCTTCAAACTAAAGTGTGGCGCCCCGGGCCTTCTGGAGGCCTGCCTGCAGCTTTGGGAGCCAAGTAGACCTCGAGCGCAGCAGCCTATCTGCGTTCTATTCATAGTCCTCTGTTCCAAACCGGCTTCATAAAACATTATGTCCCTGTGTCAACATGGGCCGTCCCTCTTCCTCATGACAGCCCATCACTCGTCTGCTTTTGCTCCCCGGTGTCAAACCGCGAGGATTACCCTCTTATTTTAGGAGGCTCGGGCCGTAGAGCGTCCACACCGCATTGCCCTCTGGTCCCTCGGGGTGGGGGGGGGGGGGGGGGGGGGGGCTGTGAGACGTGGAAAACGGGCGATTCCAACAGCTGAGGGGGAAACGGGAGAGTTAAGAACAAAGTCATCCGTTTGTAAAGAGAGCTGCTTGTCAGCGTGATATCACGACGCGATGCCATCAAGCGTCTCTCAGAGGGGTCTCCTGCACTCAACCATCTCAGCTCCTCTACTTTGAGGGCAGCAGGCACTGATGGATCGCGGGAGGCCCATCAGCAGCCACCGTGATGTATGTCCACCTCCCCCACGTCCCCGTAGCGATCTTCAGGGATGGAGTCATGTGTGTTTGCAGCCTGCTGAGGCCCCAGTAAACACATTCAGCAAGTGGAGAACAAACTAGGCTGAAGTTACACCCACCTATAAATAACAAAATGGTTCAAATGGACCAAAGGACAAATTATGGTGTTAAAACTTTATTAAAACTGTTGTTAATAAATCGGGTGGTCGGACGGCGTCGGAATCAGATGAGGATGAGGGTGATGTTCAGATGATGTACAACAGAGGGATGTTGCAGCAGTAAACGTGGCGGGCGGCCGAGGGGGAGGAGCTGAAGGCGGGTTACGTACATGGAGCAGGACGTTACTCACACATGTCGTGGCTCTCTGGGGCCTTGGGAGCCTTCAAGAGGAAGCGAGTGAGGAGATGTCTGTGACTTGTTAAAAGCTCCACCAAAGATCCATTTGTCCTCCAAACATCTCACTTGGTTTCATTTAAATACAGTTGTAGCTAAATTATTAAATGTTTTTCACAAAATGAAAAAACCAAGAGAAATGGATAAAAGTTATTCAAATGTTTTTTCTATTGTTTCTTCTTCTAGATTGTAAATGTCATTATTCAGATTACGAGATAACCAGGTTTTTTCTGGGGCTCGACTCACTGTGGAATAAACGCAATGTTAAAAGCGAGAGCCGGCGAACACAAAAGGAGGACAACAACAACGGTGTGGGAAGGGGACGGGGGGAGGGGGGGCGGGAAGCACCTGTCTCGTCAATTAGAGGACAGCCAAGACAACTTCAAGGAGACGTCCCCCCCCCCCGAACAGCCTCGGCGGATTACAGCCTCACACTTACTCCGTCCAATCATGCTCCACATGTCACCACAGCACCACCATGTTAACATGTAATCAAGCAACGCGATAGGAGGCTCAATGGCCCCGGCTGGGGGGTAATGTACACTGGACCGTTGAGTGTACGATGTTTGGGCTAAACGCAACCTCGGGTCGGGGGTCTATTTAAGCTCTCTCACTGACAGCAGTAAGCGGCAGGTGTTGAAATGTGTTTTCGTGCCTCACGCGGAGCGCATCTGGTATTATGGGAGTAGGAGCTAAGCTGGGACTTACACTTCATTAAAATTCTTCTTCTGATTGCAGTTGGACGCTGTCTCATGAGAAGGAAGTATTTCGCATTAACCTTCATCTATTGGGACGCTTCAGTGAAGGAAACACTTTGGTCAGCCCGCCACGTCGCCACTCACTCGTCGCACGTTGAAGTCGCTGCTTACAATATGTTTTCCTCAACTTTGATCTGGACATGTGAGTCCATGTATAACTTCTCAATTAGTGACCAAATCACTGTCTCTCTCAGTCTCAGCAGTCAGCAGCAGAGTGAGCCTCCCCCTGAACACTCAATACACTGACAATGGGAATAAGAAAGGTGTCACTCTGGTTCATAGCAGCACTACTTTTACGTTCAGTTTAAGCTGCATTTCAGGTTTCCATTTGAACCCTCAAATGGTATCTTGTGTCTCTGTGTTTTGTTTACTTTTTATTACTGTCTGTTACTCTCTGTTGGAGTCTGTTGGAGTCTGTTGGTCTCTGTTGGTGTCTGTTGGGGTCTGTTGGTCTCTGTTGGGGTCTGTTGGGGTCTGTTGGTCTCTGTTGGGGTCTGTTGGGGTCTGTTGGTCTCTGTTGGTGTCTGTTGGGGTCTGTTGGGGTCTGTTGGTCTCTGTTGGGGTCTGCTGGGGTCTGCTGGGGTCTGTTGGTCTCTGTTGGGGTCTGTTGGGGTCTGTTGGTCTCTGTTGGTCTCTGTTGGTGTCGGCCGGGGTCTGTTGGGGTCCGTTTCTGCCCGTTGGGGTCTGTTTCTGTCTGTTGGTGTCTCCCTGTGATAGTGTATTAAGCCCTTTAGCAAAAATCTCAATCAAACAAATATTCAGCAGGTCTTGTAAGAATTTAAATCAACAATTGCTCCTGACAGATTTAAGCTAAAGTGACCTGTGCATTGCAGAGTAATCATTTCAATGTGGTTTCTTGAATGTCAGCATCTGCGCACAGAGACTAGTGACAAGCAGTTTATTTTCATGCTCCAACCACAGCAGCCCTTCACAGCTCTTTGCCCCAACTTCTCGGCTAGATTGCATTTGCAGCAGCTGCTGATTGATGGCTTCTGATATTGACGACAGCTCTCCGGCGAGCCGCTGACTGCCATCTTAAGTACTTGCAGAAACACAAACCTATAAGTTGTTTCTGGGTCACTTTAAGTTGCGTTTTTCAGTGGCTGTTCATTCTTGGGTCGGAGGTCATCGTGTTGCCAGAGTCACTCAACAAAGCATAAGTAAAGATACTGCACAAATGTGAATTACGGCAGCCACGTCTGTAAATATTCAAGACACGTGAACTCCACCTTTGAACCCCACACAGCAACAAAATCATCTTACATAAGTCATGTTGCTGTTACACCCCATAAATGTTGCTCCATGCGGATGCACATGGAAAAGCGTTCTTGGGATATGCCGGGTATCTGCTCGTCTCCAACTCTCTGATCCCCAGAAATGATCTGCAGTTTCATGTGACAGGACCATCCCTTTGGGCAACCGCTTCTCACCCCCGCCCCCCCCCCCCCCCCCCCCCCCGAACCCCACCTCCCAGACCCTCCCGCCCTTCCTCATTTTCTTCCTCAATAAGAGGGACCCTCCAGAGACGCAGCCCCTCACTACTGTCACTAGACCTTTGATGCCAAACAGCCAAACAGCCAAACACCAAGGGAATCATGCCTGTGCCCAAGAAAGCAGGTAAGAAACCGCCCCCCCCCCCTCCCGGGTCTCTGTACGGGGGGGACCTGCGAGGGACGTCATGCCGCGAGAGTGAAAGAAACACCGGATTATCTCTTATCATTAAAAACAAAATGGCTATTTTCTAATAGATTAAAGAAAGTACCGGTAAGTCGTTGTTTGTAGTATTTCTTTCTCGTTTATCGTGCACTGACAATCAAAAATGTTGGGTCTTTCTGTCTTTTTTTGGTTTCCGTATTTGCAAATGTCCAGATTTCACAGTGAGAGAAATAAATGTGCATTAACTACAGAGACATTCAAACATAGCAGGTGCAACGTATTTGTTTGTTTTCATTATCAGTTTTCATCATGTGGGGTTCATTTTAATGTTTAATGTTAATTCGTCGCTGTGCACCTCACTTTGGATCCCGGCATTTTTTCTCCGGCTCATTAGTCACGTTTGACAAGACGCGGGATCAAATCTCTAGAGCGACGGCTATGGTTTCTTCCGAGCTTGTGCTGTCTCTTACAAAATTCCTGGTAATGTCAAAGCCTCATCTGCAAATTCTCGTCTCCCAATCGAGACGCCTTTCTCGTCTCTTCCACTGCTGCAGGTATCGTGCCTTGCTTCTGTCTGGGTGCTCGGAATCAAAGCTTAGTGTCTCCTGGTCCATAACTCAAAAAACCTTCTGCAGGTTAACATTTTATGGATTGGCGCCATTTGTTTTTGTCCCAGCCCTCTGGGCCCTTCTTTTCTCTTGAATTCGTTTTCCCAGAATCCTTGACCACCTCGTCTCTCAATGTGCTTTATCGACTTGGCATCTCCACATCACATGTGCGCGCGGCTTCCCGCAGGGAGTCTTGACAGGAACCCGATGGATGAGATGGGAACCGGGCCAAGGATGCTCATCTCTCTGCCTCCACTGAATCTTTTACTATACTCCGGATCTTGCTGTCTCAGTGGGATCCTACGAACCTGATCTGCACGGATAAGGTAGCTCTGTCCCACTGAGATGGGAATTTGGGGAGGGAAAACGATCTAAAATCGCCGTCTCAACTCGTGCAGCCCTCATTAAGAAGCGGCGTTGACCTTTGGGCGTTGATGTGAATCCACGTAGAAACCCGTCTTTGGAAGTTAAACTCTGATCCAACTTGGTTCTTCCGTTTGGTCAGTCTCCCAACAAGCTCCAATATGCTCGACTTAATTCTGAAGGGGTATTTCATACAATAGTTCAATGCCTCACCCCTCATTGCTTCGTCCGTGTCTATTACCGTGATCTGTTTATCTCCTCGGGGCTTTCCCGTTGATACCGCTGTGCGTGGACGGGCATCCGTCGGGGCTTAGCCTCCTCAGAGCAGCCTCAGAGCTGGCCTCTCTCCAATCCCCCAGATTTACTGCCTGGCTAATATCTCAATCCAGGTTTTAACACAAGGTCACTTCTTGTGACTGCTTGATTGCCCTCAGTTCGAAGTCAGAAACACGGATATTTTGTACATCCATCTGTCCTCGGTGAGTCCTTTGAACCCGGCGCTGTTCGGCGAGGCGTCTCTTTCATCCCGTGCCACCCGCTGCGTTGCCTTATGTGCGACGAGACAAATTGTGTGATCTGTCACCAAGCGTTCCCAAAGGCTGCGTTACCGTCGCTTTCCGTCCTGCCAAATGCTTCTTCTCGCTGCTGAACATGCGGACAATGTCCAAACTCCGACCCGCTCTGTATTTAGACCGCAGGCCTCATTGTGGTCCAATTAATAATTCATCGTGCTCAGTCGTTTTTTCTGGAATTGTTTGTTTATTGTCCTTGCCTTCGACGATTTTCGAATGACGGTGGGGCATTTCAGACTTTAAAGGGGGAGCCGAGGATCTCGGCCTTGACAGCCAAAAAGGCTTCAAAGCTGGGGCCCCCCTCACGACACATTAGCCACAATTAGAAGGGCGCGCAGGGAAAGGAATGGCGTCCACTCGATCACATCCGACGACGGCAGATGTTATACCAGCCCCGAGTCCGTCCTCCCCCGGGGTTGCCATGCTGCCCGAGGGTCACTCAGGCTGGGTTTCCTCTGGCATGCCGCAGGAATAAATCATCCCACCTGAAAGGGCTGGCTCTCCTCTTCTGTTCTCATCTGTGTTGCGCGAACCTGAAACTGAGAACGATTGCGCCTTGCATTTGAGTTTGGAATGAGCCCCTCGTGTTTAACTGGACCGCCACCGATGGGGGTTGTGAAGCGGCGGTAAAAAGCTGCAGGGATCAAACCCGCCGCGGTCCGGCTTCATTTGCCATGTTGATAGTTTTATTCCAGCATGAATGATCGTGGCCACGGGTGTCACCATGGGGTTTGCACACGGCAGCTCGCGTAACTGCAGTCGTGAGTCAGTCGGTATCTGTGACCACGCCACAAGAGGCCATTAAATCGTGCCCCCTTCGAGAAGACATAAAGTAAGTCGGACTTCAGGGAAAAGGGAAGCGCAAAAAAACAAGATCATTAGGAATTTTTCCATTTGCTTCTACCATGCAACTTTACAAATATGCAATGTTGGGTGCGTTTAACAAATTGCTATTTTGAACGTTAAAAAAGGAGTGGTTGGGGAAACGTCTTATAAGAAGCGTCCTTATATGGAAGCAACAAAATTGAAGCTGTTCTTTCTAATTTTGGCAATAGCAAAGGACACAGCATTAAGCCCCCGTGGTGATGTAACAGCCTGAACGATGAGCTGGTTATCGGTGTGAAATGTGAGAAACCGTAACTTGAGCGAGAATGACTCACTCACGCTTGACCTGGCCGGCCAGTATTGGATCAGAGATTTCTCTGAATGTCAGAGGAGCAACGAACTGGAGGAGGAACAGACAAAAAGAAGTTATAACACAACCCCCCCCCCCTCCCCCCAACGGCACCGTGTCCTTAGAATACGACTCGCTGCTGTCAGCGGGCCCGTGATGTGTGTCCCGCTCACAAGGATGATCCGGCCTCCGGATTCCTTGAGCTGAAACCCAAGACTCGGTGAGTCAGAGCGGAGCCGACATTGCCCGCATGCTGCTGCGGGATCTACTGTACGTGGGGGTGGAGGGGTGGGCGGGGGGAGCAGGGTCCTCCGTCGATGAATGGCAGCCCGACACAAGCGCCGATGGGGGGAGGCTACGGAGAAAGATGAGAAGATTTAAAGCGGCTCACAGACACGGCCCGGCGCCACCTTGGAAAGTGTTGGGTGTTTAAAGAAATGTGTGGAACAAGTTCATCTGAAGACCGTGAAGCTGTGGCACATAGATTCTCTTTTAAGAAATGTATTTAGGTTGTACAATTTGTACTGTTGTCCCTGGTATTGTTTTATTTTGACTTGTAGAGATAATATAGTATCCATAAATACTAAATAAATATGTCAGCAAACACCGTATCTATTGTCTCTTCACATAAATGCAGCCGAAGGAACTTTTATTTTCTCTTTTGCAGGAAGAAAAAACAGCCGTGCAGCAGAAGGTAAATATCAACGCTGCTGTTTGTGGGATAAAGAATTCCACTACGTGAAGCGTGAACATCCACTCGACCACAGAGTATTTCCTGCTAACTATTTTGTTCTGTCCATCTGTCGCCTCAGAGAATCAGCCACCTCCATATGAGCCAAATATCCCCGAACCCACCACCAGGGCTGACTTCATGAAATGTGCGGTATTTTTTTACCACTCTATAAAAAAATGCCAAATAAAGATGTAACGTGAACGGGAGGGGGGGGGGGGGATGTCGTGTGTAAAGTTGAATTGTCTTTTTCATGAATTCATTTTTGAGTAGAAAAGAAAACAAGCGAGAAGGACCACAGTCTGCGTGATTGTTACTATTTCTAAATAGCACAGTTGAACTGGATCCTCCATTTCTCATTTGAACAAAAAAAAAGAAAATCGAAATTGCATCCAGTTAGGAAGCAACTGTCAACGTTCCCCGTTCGGTTAGGTCACATTCAAACTTCAAAACAAGACATTCAATCTAAAATGAGGGTTTACTGATTTGTGTGGACAGACCTTCCTCCCCTTCAGGTGGCGTCCTCGATGCCTCTCATCCTCGTCCTCTCTCGTATCTCTTCTCTCAGATTGGCTCCCGTTCTCTCTAGACGAAAGAACCGCACAGAAGCTGCTGTGGATTTCGGAGGGAGGATCCAAGGTGGCCCGAACGTCCGAAGCCGTCTGCCCGTATCCCACCAGGCCCGAAAGATATGAACACTCCCCACAGGTACAGCGCGCACACACACACACACACACACACACACTACATGTTTCAGCCCCTCGGGAGCTTCATCAGGAGGATTTGACAATCGTCAATGGTAACAAGAACTGAACAAGAGTCTGCGCAATCTATTTTCAAATATCTCATTCAGAAGAATCACAAAAAATGTTAATAAAATGCTCCTCATCATTTCCCAGATTTTAACGTCAAACTCTTTGTGTTGGAGAAAAAAACAAAAGCATTCAGTTTACAATCGTATAAGATAAAAATAAGCAACAAAAGGGCTTTTCTAAGGAATCTTTGAAAAAAATAAAAAGTGAATTTTAAAATAAGTGCCCATCCATTTAATGTGGATGTAGTAATTGATTGACATAGTTCTCGTGTTCAGGTTCATCTACAACGCCTTCACATGCCCCAACGTTTTATTTCTCCTCAAACTTTCTGTAAGACATTCCTCCTTTTAAGACCCTTAAGCCCTGGTCTGCTCTCCTTGGCCTGTAGGAAAAAACATGGTGCACCTTGACTAAAGTAAAAGCCTACATGCGAGAGATACATCTGTCCACAATGTCTGATCCACGCAGCCCAAAATACACACATTGACCTCCAGAAACCCAAACCCACGTCCCCCCTTTTGGGACTTTGTACTCGAGTTCCGCCTCATTTCCCCCCCCCCCACCACGTGTGCCTCCTGCCTTCCTCCAGGTGCTGTGTAAAGAAGGCATAATGGGCTACCGGGGGTACTGGGAGGTGGACTACGACGGCTGGGTGGTGATCGGCGCGGTCCTGGAGAGCGCGCCGCGCAAGACCCAGGACGCCCGGGGCGCGTGCGGCCTCGGGGAGAACGACAGCTCGTGGGGCGCGGGCTGGTCCGGCTCCTGCTACCAGGTCTGGCACAACAGCGACAACGTGGACGTCCAGCTGCCCCCGTCCTCCACCATGGGCGTTTACGTGGACCAGCCCGCCGGCGTCATCAAGCTGCTGGCGGTGGAGGGCGAGGGCGAGCGGGAGGTCCGGCTGATTCACAAGTTCAAGGCCAACATTCAGGAGAAGATCTTCCCGGCCTTCTGGATCGGCACAAATTCGTTCTGCCTCCTTCGGAAGCGGGATCAGTGAGCTGGGAAAGGGTGGAGCGTGAAGGCCCGGGCGGTTTACGGTGTAAATCTGTGTGTGGGGGGGGGTGGGGGGGGAGGAGAAGAGTCAGGAGGGAGGTGGAGAGTTTGAGAAGTTTGGGGAACAAAGGTTGGAGCTTCAAAGCAGAACCGAAGCACGTTGTGACATTTACTTTCTGTGGTTGCATGAAGGAAGCTTGTTCATCTCATACTGTAGACCAAGACGGCTACTCCTTTTATTTACTATCCTGCGTGTATTTATTTTATTTAACTCAGTTTACAATAGCCCTTGTATGATTTTGTAAAATGCATGTACTGGAGTGCTTGTTTAACTAAGGCATCTTTTTATATGTGCTTAATGTAGTCAATAAATACAACCATTATGTAAATGGACTGCATTATTCTTGCGTGATACGGCAAGTCAGACGTCAACTCCTTTTCTTCCCTTAGTAGAGTAGTGAGGCCCTCTAGAGGCCTCTGATGACATTACAGCGCAACACAAAGACGCGACAAGTCCTTCTTTCTCTTGGTGTTGCTCCTTTATTTGAAACATGACCTACTAAACAGAACATTGATTTCTTTTGAAAATGTCAGAGACAGACATTTGTTTTCTTTAAAACCAACCCATCACTCTCTCGCTCTCTCTCATATAGTCACTTACTCATTCAAATCAGTCATTTTAACAAGATATCTGGACTAACCGTTAACTCAGTGTTGGAGTTACAATCATTCCATCAGTCATTCATTGGCAAAAATAAAAGTACAAGTCGGCGTGTTAGGAGGCGGTCCTCCAATAACATTTGGAAAAGCCACAAGCTTCATGTTAAGTCAACCGTTTCTCTGGTTTCGAAGGAATATGTTGTATTTCTGTGGGGGATGTAAAACACAAATAAATGGCCTGTTGGTTTATTTCCTCGGTGAGCGAGGCGGGCCAGACGCCCATGTGACCATCGCAGGCTCCCGTGCTAATGCTAAAACTGCAGCCAGATGCTTAGCTTAGCATAATGACAGGAAGCGAGGCTAGCCCCTAGTCTGGCTCCAAAAATACTACCAACACTTTGCAAGAAAAGAAATTTGAGGACGCAACTTATTAGTTTACACTGGCACTTGTGTACCAAAAGTATGATGTAACGTGATTTTTTAGTGGCCGGTGTATTTTTCAACATCATTAGAAATCCAGGCCTGTTGTTTCCCTTTGCTCCCAATCCATGCTAAGCTAAGCTAAGCTAAGCAGCTCCCAAGTGTAGCTCCAAACTTCTCGCACAAAAAAAAAAATAGTGATGTTTACACTGTTCCTTTGAACTGATTCAAGTTTCAGATCCACCATTTTAGTGCTCATGATGCTCAGTGCTGTCGGCCAACTCCGATGTAGTGTTGTGGGCGTGTGAAGAAGCTGGTACTGTGGTACGTGTAGTGAGGAAAGGGTGTAATGTGGATTTAAAAAAAAAGGTATTAGTGTTCACAACATTTCTGTTTTTTTTTTTCTTCCTCAAAGCAAGTGCGGTACATTTTGGTTGGAGGGGGAAATAAACGGAGCAGCTAGCTTTTAACACTGTTTCACATCCCGCCGGCCAATCTCTCCTTTTTAATGATGACCGTCACCTCCTTCCTTCCACTCGCCTCATTCCCTCCACTCGCCCGCTCAGTGCTTCAGGGGGAAGTCCCCCGTGTTGAGGCGGGGCCGAGGCAGGGCCCCGAACATCTCAGTCCCGTCAGTGGCTCTGGGGGCCAACAGGGCCTTCATGCTGGCGGCGATGTGGTCCAGATCAGCAACGCCCATCTGAGGGAGGAACACACACACACGGGGGGGGGGGGGGGGGGGATGACTGCATGTTAACGTGGAACCGTGGCTGTCACATCAACAGACTTTTACATAACCAGGTGGTTTAAAAAGAACAAAATCCCAACAGAAATGAAGAAAAAAGTAGCAATCTTGTGTAATAAGTTGTTACGCTGACTTCTAGTGGAAAGTATCAGCCGGTCATGACCATGAACTAATGCAGGGGTTGTGGTCATTAGTCTGCAGATCCGGATACTGAGAACTGAATAGGGCATGAAATATGTCAACTGATATTTAAAAAAACAACAACAAGAGCTTGCTTAATCATAAATTCTTTGCTTTTATATGACGATGCAAACTGGTTAAACTGGTCCATCGGCAAACAATGGTCCAGTTACTTCAGAGCCTCTCAAAACATGGGACGGCTGTGTTAAAATGGTCGTTATTTCTGAGCTGCTTTTGTTGTATGTATTGAATTGAAGATGAAAGTCTAAATTTCAACCAAATATTGACGGTTTCCGTTCAAATCCTTTGGTAAAGAAAGAATGGGGTCAGAGTCCAAACACTGAAAGCCCCGACTGTATAGTTATCATTCTTACACCACCTGATCACTTCTAAAGTTAACCTGCTCCAAAGTTGAATAGGTTACCACGGCGATCCACCCCTCATTAAAAATATGCCGGCTTCATTTTTAAATCAACCGAGGACGCGCGCTCACCCGCTCCCCGCTGTTGTTCTCTCCTTGAGCCCTGGTTCCTCCGCAGCCCCACACGGGCACCGACACGGGCAGGGAGCGCGCCATGGCCAGGGAG
Organism: Pungitius pungitius; assembly: GCF_949316345.1. Classification (NCBI taxonomy): domain Eukaryota; kingdom Metazoa; phylum Chordata; class Actinopteri; order Perciformes; family Gasterosteidae; genus Pungitius; species Pungitius pungitius. The sequence goes on along the minus strand of NC_084911.1, from coordinate 3,641,268 downwards.
TGGGCGTGGCGGGCCGCGAACGAAGCCTGACCCATGGCCATGCCGCGCGCCGCCGGCAGCGGCGGCGGGGGAGCGTCCTCGCTCATGGAGCCTGTGGCAGGCGGAGGGTGGGGGGGGGGGGGGGGGGGAGGGAGAAACAGCGTTGGTGCACTGAGGTGGACTGGCAAGTGCGCGACGGCCGTAAGGCCCATAGTTACCGTCGGTGCTCTCCTCCTCCCCGTCGGACTCGAAGAACGGCTCGCAGTCCCGAGACAGAGAGTCCTCGTCCATGGAGAAGACACCTGGGGGGCAGAGTGGTTGAGAAAGCCCCGTCAGAGGAGGGACGCACAAAGCGGGTCGCAACCGGGTCGCTCCTCACCGGCGCTTTCGTTCCCGTAAGGCCTCCTCTCGTCCATGTCCTCCTCTTCGTCCTCGTCCTCGCACTCTTCCTCCAGGTCCGGGATGCCGGCGCGCTGCCTGCTCTCCTCGGCCTCCCGGACGCACTTCTCCCGCTCCGCCTCAGGGTTCTGCCCGCCGCCCGGCCCGGCCGCGGCTGCCGAGCTGTAGATGGACGGGTAGCTTTGGGAATACAGTCTGTTACCGGGACTGACTCCGCCCACCACGCCGTCGCCTGCAAAGCTCTTCAGGAACAACGTAAAATGAGATGAAGGGAAACATTTTTTTTTGGGGGGGGGGGGGGGGGGGGGGGGGGGGTGTGTCACAAGCCGGGTCACTCACCCCTCTGGTGCCGGGGTCGGTGGTCAGGTCGGCTGGCGGTTTGGTCCCGCCCTCTCTCCCCGCCTGGCGCGTGTGCTTCTGGGCCGTCAGCATGGTCGTGGAGTGCAACACGCCGATGTCGTCCACGTAACGGCGCGCCGACTCCGCCAGGAAGCCCTGACCCCACACGCTGTAGGAGAAATCGCACTCCTTCGGAAAGACGCCGGCGCTCTCCCGCTTCCTGGTCCCGTCTCCGGCCAGCGTCCGGAACTTCTTGCACGCCGTGATTATTGCCAGGTCGCTGCCCGACTTTTGGCAGTACGACTCGGCGGCGGAGAGCAGCGCCAGCCAGCTCTCCCTGTGGTTGTCTGGGATCTCCGGCTCGGAGGTGATGGAGGCCATGGCGGTGCGGAGCAGTCTTTGCAGATGTTTAAGGCGGAACGACCACGGTGTGAGGAGGGAGTGACGCGGGTGAAGACTTTGGCGGGTTCAGACTTATCAGAAGCTGGGATGAACTCAACAGATCGCTAAAAGTCGTCCTTCTCCTGTGCTGCTGGTGTGAGTTTTATAAAAGGGAATTGAGGCACTGGGTGACTACAGATATGATGCACGCGTCCTTACACGCTGGAGAGCCAGGGGAGAGAAGAGATGTTGCCACGCTGCTGGTGATACCTGTAGTAAAAAAATAAAAAAATGTTTTTTTTAAAAGAACAAAATCATGCTACATGTGCCATTTCAAACCGCAATACACTTTATAATAAACGACGATTCTTCTATATGAGATAAGGACCCGTGATTTGAGACCTTGCACCTTTAACCCTGCTCAAACTACTGTGTCACATTGTCCCTCGGGTCCTCCATGAGCCTCCATACACCGATCTGTGCTAACGAAGGAGCCCGCTCTCTGGACGTGATTCCCTGCGCCGCTTCCGGTCTCGGTCCGCTCTGCACAGTCCCCGTCGCTTCAGTTCTTGTTGTTGTTGTTGTTGTTGTTGCCGTTCTCGTTGTTTATTCAGTGTTTTGTGCAGCCTCCTCATGACTGGACCGCATTTCACCTCCATTTTTCGGTGTTTAACAGCAGCCGAGACCGGCGAGAATAAATGACGCAAGCAAGGCAAGGCGCTCACCTACCTGTTCGGTTTGTTGCGTCCACGCCGCCCGATGTTTATCAATCCTAAACTTTACTTGTCTTTATCTTGTCATAGGTATTCTACATTCTCCCACGGTTCTCTCCCCTAGCCAGGCTCTCCACAAGCAGCAAGCCAGCAGGAATAGGAAGAAGCCATTCCGGCTGATATTTTCAAAATAAAGGTCGTGTCTGCCGCAACGCTTCGTAAAGAAAGTCGATAGAATGTATATAAATGTATTTTTGTTTTATTGTCATAACGGGCAGTCAAATATTTCTTCTCTTCCCAGATGGTACGCATAAAAAAATATGCATTGGGTCTGTAATGTCTGATTTATTATCCAGAAAATGACGTAGTTCAAAACATTTTAAAGTATAAAAAACATATTTATATGAAATCTTCTAACAACAAAATAGTAGAGAACAATTCAGGGACCTGTTTAGTGTTCACTTACTCAATAGCATAGACTAGATCACATTTAACATAATCTACGTATTCATGTATGCATGTAGGCATGTATGTATGTATATTGATGTTGTGTCTAACGTTATCCCTTTTTGATGCCAATCAATATAGACGCATCTTTATTTTATTTGAAGGCTAATAAAGACCTATCCGGTTTTGTTTACTTGGCTGACTAACTTCATGCAGCTCTGACGTCACCTGTTTACTGCCATTCGACGCACGTTGCTCACGTAACGGAGCCTGGTGGGCGGGCTCGTACTCGCCTTGGTCGTGTGCACGTGTTAAACCCCACCTACGCAACCTCCCATTGGCCCATCCAGGGCCGTTTATGGAGAGGATCGCGTCAGTGGAAGTTTAAAACTTCTCAAATGACGATCAATGCGATTGATGACTTCCGATTGTTTCTTTATGCCTGGGGGATTTACAGCTACCTGCCTTCCCTTGTTTACACAAGCGCAGTGTTACCTTTAGTGGCATCCAGTGTTCGGGTTGCAGATTGCAGGCAAATACATAATCCTCCGTTGACTTTTTCTAACAGATATGCATCCTAATAGCGTTTCTTCTATTGTCCTTGTGACGCCGAAAGTTGAATCAGTCTAATACTTTGAATTATGATCAAAAAACAAGATTGCAACCTCCAGTTCTGAAAAGTAAAAGTAAAGTCCATGTGAAAATGCCCTAAGTCTGCATTGTTTCAAGGCACCAGAGGGTCACTACTTTTAAACAGAAGTCGAAGTGGAAAGCCGCATGGCTCCGTTGTTATTAGTATTATAGGTAATAGCAAAAACAACAACAATAATATTTAACTTTTTTTGCAAAACCTTCTAGAAAGCGTACTCTCCGGGACGGTAGGTGGCGGCATGCACCGTAAACGTTTGATCTGAAGTCTGCCGCTGAATTAAAGAAGAAGAAGAAGAACACGAGAGACTCATTGGACGCCTCCGATGCTACACAACTAACAGCCGTTTGTTCTCAAACATCTGGACAAATCGGAAGAAGTAAGACCGTTATTAAAATATCCCTTTTTGCTGTGTGGTAGCTTAGTGTACGTCACACACACCAGGGGGTATTTTGTGTAGTTAGCTCAACCCGCGGCTAGTTGACCGCTAAAAAAGAGAGAGCTAGCCAGCTAGCTAGCTAGCTAGCTTGACTGGCTAGTTAGCTCACAACGCCATAAGAAGAAAGTCGGAAACACAAATTGCTGGCGTATCGATTACAGGCGCCGATGCTTCCAGTGTCTGCGACATAAACCACAACAAGTGCAAGAATGAATATCGCAAAAAGTGGATATCGCGTCTTTTCCGCAAACTCCTCTGTAGCGTGCACGGAATTGGCCAAGAAGATAACAGAGTAAGCACAGCTGAGCCTTTCTGGCCAGTTCTTCTTTAATGAACCCTTGAATGAACGAATGCATGAGGAAATGCCCCGATCGTTAAACGTGTGCTCCCCTCACAGGCGGCTGGGAGTTGAACTGGGGAAGTCTGTGGTCTTCCAGGAGTCAAACCGAGGTGAGGGGGAATACTTACAACTAGCTGTGGATGTGGATACTACAACGTGAGGATGTGGATGTTTTACTGTAATATTCTATCAAGTCGCTTATCTTTGTTTTGGGGATTTGTTTAAAGTAATTAACTGATCACCCAGCTGCCACCAGGCTTAACAAGAGGAAACGAGGCCCCCCCCCTGAACTAATTTTTTCCATCACAATAGAAACCAGAGTGGATGTGAAAGAATCAGTCCGGGGACAAACGATCTTCATCATCCAGACCATACCGAGGTGAGGTTAACCTACACTTCAGTGCAACTTTCTGGCAAAGATTTTATATCACTTTAAATGTCTGTCTCTTCCCCCCCCCCCGCCAGAGATGTTAACACAGCGATCATGGAGCTGCTGGTCATGGCCTACGCCCTAAAGACGTCATGCGCGAAGAACATCATTGGAGTGATTCCTTACTTCCCCTACAGCAAACAGTGCAAGATGAGGAAGAGGGGCTCAATAGTGAGCAAGTTGTTAGCGTCTATGCTGGCAAAAGCAGGTAAAATCTCAACCTGTGATTTGTGTGCATGTTTGTTGCCTCGTCTTTGCAGGGATTCATTTGATTTCCCTTTTTTTTTTTTTCTTAATCGCGACAACGATCGTAATGTTCATCTTCTTCTCCGAAGGATTAACGCACATCATCACCATGGACCTGCACCAGAAGGAGATCCAGGGCTTCTTCAGCTTTCCGGTGGACAATTTGCGTGCCTCCCCTTTCTTGATTCAGTACATCCAAGAAGAGGTTGGGTAGTTTGAGTCAAGTCGTGTTGAATCCCCCCCCCCCCGCCGTTAAACCAGATCAATCTGACGTCACGTTGACATTTGTTTTTGGTCCTTGTCAGATTCCTGATTACAGAAACGCCATCATTGTGGCGAAGTCCCCATCAGCGGCCAAGAGGTAACGCTGGATAAAACTCACCATAACCTCCATGTTAATGTAACATTTCAATGGGACCCTTTTATGGGGGTTTGTTTTACACTGCGTGCTGTTTGCAATGTGTGTGTGGATAAGCGCGCGTGCTGTGTCTGCTTGTGTCCAGGGCTCAGTCCTACGCTGAGCGCCTGCGTTTGGGCCTGGCCGTGATCCACGGCGAGGCTCAGTGTTCCGAGTCCGACATGGCCGACGGAAGACACTCGCCGCCGTGCGTGCGCAACACCACGGGACACACCGGCCTGGAGCTTCCTCGTAAGAACCACAAAAAAAAACACACACACATTCTGATCGCTTCTGGGTTGTTGTTGTTTTTTTTTTTGGCAGGTTGATGTTATTACAGCAAACGTATCCCTGCTAATTGTTTCTGAGCGTTTGGATTGCTTTTTATTTGTGATACCGAGGTCAAATTGAGCCCGACATCTTTGGTTGTTCCCGCTAAGTTTGAACTCCTCTGTGCTTGAAGTTTCCAAAACTTCGGTTCATTCACACTTCTCCGCCCTGGCCAACCACCCAACGCGGCTTCTTCGTGTGCAAACCTGTTTTGAGCTGATGACTCCGCTGTTCCTCACTCTCACCATCCACCGTACTCTCAGAAATAGATTTCCTGTGTTGCATGTTTTAATTCCAAAGATCCACTACATTGACTCATGCTGCATCCCGCGCAGGCTGCAACTCCTAACTTGCTTAAATATCATAGAACCGCAGTCTGGTCCATTTCTTGGCACATGGCGTTATTTATATTTTGATGAGAAATACTTTAACGTTACTTTGAACATTTCTGCCGTGTTTATTCTCTGTTAAGCGATCTCAATGGAAATAATGAATTATTGTGTCATTGGCAAATGACTCCGTCCAATGTGAGCAGTGTGTTCATTTAATTATTTCAACAAAAATATATCTTGTTTTTTATTCTCACCCGTGACTTAAAAAATCCTCTTATGGAACAGCAACAGATAATTGATTTAAAAAAAAAACAAAGACACAAGTTGTTCCACAACGACTCTTGACGCGAAAACGCTTCGACCCGCTAAGAGGATTTTCCGAGTCTCGGCATCATGTGTTTGTCATGTCAAATATTTGTGCATTTTTTGTGTTAACGTGGTGTTTATTTGTTGGTAATAGCAGGCAAACAACAAGCTCCGTTCCCCGGCATAGAGCTCCCAAGTACGACCGTAAACACAACTCCCATCTGACTGTGCAATGATTCCTCTTCAAATTGGTGCATGCGTCAAAGGGTTTGTGTTTTTTGTCTTGTGGAAACGCAGTCTGGATTCTTGAATGGGGGAATTTACGAGAGAAGAGGAGAAAAAAAAAGAAGCAAAAAAAAGCACCCACTGAATGTTTTAGTGCTTTAACGAAGCCCTTTTCCAATGTGTTTGCGTGGCATGTCGACTTCTCTGCGCCTCTCCAAGATTCCAGAAAGTTGTTCTCCAAGATGTCCAAACTCCCCTTTCTGGTGTGGTCTTCTGATTCCCATTTAGTAAAGTCCATGAATCCAAGCAGAACCATGCCCGGCATTTGTTTTGGTTGAACTTTTTTTGTACTCATCTTGGCAATCGACACATTGTGCATCCACATCAAAACCCACTCCTTGAAAAGCTGGTTGACCTTTTGATCCTAAGTGCATGTGATGGTGATGATGATGACGAAGCATGCTTTTGAAAAGTGGGAAGAAGAAACTTAACGACTGGGATCTTGTAATGTTTTAGCCTTATATTTAAATTCAAATCAAAGTTATAGTATTCTACCTTATTTATGATATTTAAAACGTTAACATTGTTGCTGAAATTTGCCCATTTTTAAAAAACCATTTAGTCTTTTTAAATGTCTTGGTAACGTTGATGAATGTTCTACCCTAAACTAGTTTCATGTTATCTGACCACACATTTCTCAGCTGTAAGAACTTGCCACACGCGCGTGTGTGTGTGTGTGTGTGTGTGTGTGTGTGTGTGTGTGTGTGTGTGTGTGTGTGTGTGTGTGTGTGTGTGTGTGTGTGTGTGTGTGTGTGTGCGCACACTGCTAACAACGTGGCTCTTGTTGTCTTTTGGTAATTAGAGATTAACGTCTGAATGGGACACTGCCCGGTTGTCTGACTCAGACAGACAGGGCTGTGCAGGGCATGCTCCTCCTGTCTCTGCGTCTTTGGACCCTTTTTTTCTTTCTTTTTCCTTCCCAATCAGCTTGACTTGCTGGGACACACGCAGAGAGTTGTGTGCATGTAAAAGTAGTGTCTGCCAGCAGCGATGCCCGACTGAGGACTGACCCCAGAACATCGCTACGTGTGTGTGTTTTATGAAGGAGCCTCGTCGGTCACTCTGAAATGAGACTGTTTGGTCCCCTTTCGGTTCATATGCAGACAGCTGCCATATGCCGGTGTGTGTGTGTGTGTGTGTGTACGTCGCCCTCTGATTGGGTATCCTGGGTAGAAAACCCTTATTTCATTTAGTTTGGCATTTCAAGCTGCTTAAGGGTAGGTGGGGTACAATATGTGTGTGGGGGGGGGAGGGGATAATTGAAACTGTCGATTGCCATTTTTATCAGAGTATCATGTTAATCCAACAGAAACTCGACAAAGCTATTTACTTCATTCGACTTTTCCCAAATCGCAAAAACCTTTTTCTCTCAACCCAATTTACCCAATCTGCTGACGCGTGTTTTGGACGCGGCGCGGCGCGCAGACCCCTCCCCTCACGTGACCCGTGGTGCCTTTCTTTTCCAGTGATGATGGCCAAGGAGAAACCTCCCATCACGGTAGTCGGAGACGTGGGCGGGAGGATCGCCATCATCGTGGTAAGATCCCCTCGTTAAAGGCCTCTCTCCACCTCGAGTGTGGGTTAAGAAATAGAACTTAGTTTTCGCTCTATAAAAATGAACTATACGAAATATGAAACATACCGATGTTCCATTCAGCAAAACAACAACTGTCGAGTTTTCACGTGCAGCAGAATCCTGGCTTTCCTCGCTGCTGACTCATCAGCTGGGCTTCCTTCTTCCAGGATGACATCATCGATGACGTGGGCGACTTTGTTGCGGCTGCCGAGATCCTGAAAGAGAGGGGCGCCTATAAGATCTACATCATGGCCACGCACGGCCTGCTGTCCGCCGACGCCCCGCGCCTCATCGAGGAGTCGGCCATCGACGAGGTGTGGTGGGGGGGCTCCTAGTGGACGGGTTCAGAAGCTGCGTCTATTGCTCGGCAACCGGTCGCCGTGGTAACCCTTCCCCTCTGCCCTCAGGTGGTGGTGACCAACACCGTCCCCCACGAGGTGCAGAAGCTGCAGTGTCCCAAAATCAAGACGGTGGACGTGAGCATGATCCTGGCCGAGGCCATCCGCCGCATCCACAACGGGGAGTCCATGGCCTACCTGTTCCGTAACATCACCGTGGACGACTAGAGGGCCGGAGCCCCCACCCACCCCCCTCTCTCACTGGGCTGTGGAGATCAACACGCTGACGCCATGTTTTCCGTGTGCTTGTGTCGGGTTACATGTTTTTTTGCGAATTCATCGAAGCGCGTTTTGAGTAGTCCGAGTCACTCCAAGTTATTGAAGTTCCAACCAAAGGTGTGAAAGAAAAAAAAAATGGTTTTGCGGAGTTTGAGAAGTGCCCCTTGTTCTTTTTGAGAAACGACGATGAGCGAGCTGCGGCGGCGCGTCCTGTCGCGCTCGGGCGGCGCTCTTGGCCCCTCGCCGCTTCTCCAACTTGAACAATAGACGCTTTGTATTTAAATGGGTGATGCGCTGCGCTGCCTCATAACTAGTGACTGAGCATCAGCTGCGATGGAGAAGAGGAGCATGTCTGTCTCAGGCTCTGAGAGGGGGGGGGGGGGGGGCACACGCGTGCTCATTGGTGCCCGGATTACATTTCTACGCAGCTGTTTCTGCACCATGTGTGGTGCTACTGTTAAAAATGAAGGACTCATCATTTTATATTGTGTGTTTCAGGGGGTGAGTTCCTTCCTTCCTGCTTGCTGTTGGAAGGATCTCGGAGGATAGTTTTGGTTTCATGCTGCAGTAAACTTGAGTTTGATGTCATTCGACTTACAATGCAAATTATCAAAATGTTTTTGTTGTTGTTTTTCTTGAAAAGTCAAACGTGTGGGTCAAATAATTGACAATGTATTTAACGACGAGGTCTTTGGATTATTCAGAGAGCATTTTAATATTTGAGGTGGAAGCGGTAAACACCACAGGTGAAGTTCAAATGTTTAACTTATACTGAAACAATAACATGACACACATTTGGGTTCATTTTTCTCATTAAAACTATTGTTTGCTTAATTCTGGATGGACTGACCCTTTTAATAACATCCTCCATTTGTAGTCTGAACATAGTGCTCATTAATAAATAGACGATTGTGTACACTGACTGAATTGCATTAAATACCAAAAGGTCCTGTTTGTTTTGTATCGACTACAACCCACGAGAGGTGAACACAGCCGCACAGTCTTTTTTTTGGGGGGGGGGGTTTGTTCCCGCTGGGTTTTCCTCGTCTTAATGCTCCAGGTTGTCAAACGTAATCCACTCTACGCGACGTCTTTGAGCGCTCAAACTGGTATTTAACTGCATCACAGCAGCCACATTTGAGTTTCTGAATGTAGCGGATTAGTGGAACTAAGGGTTGATCTTTGAAGTGCAACTAATAACTGGGACTAACGGACATGTCAGAGGTGTGTGCATTCAGCACCCAGATGATCATCTGCAGAGCGCTGCTTAGGAGGAAATGAGTCTTCCTCCATCCTGCTCAGGACCGTGTGCACAATTAAGTGTTCTTATGTTTTGAGGCTTTGTTCCTCCTCAATTAACATGATATATTTTGAAGAAGCGTGTTTTCCGTTCAGCGGCACTGCGTTTTCCCCCGCGTGTGTGTGTCCCTGGGAGCTGCATGTGCCCGTTTGTGCAGCTCTGCAGCGTTCGTTAATGTGTACTCAAATAAAACCGTTGCCCCTCGCTGTGCCTCGTCTCCACTCGATGAGGTACCCACGTTCACTCGGATGTTGTGAGGTAGTTTCTCACATTAACACATAACATTTTAGAAAAGCTCCAGAAGACTAATCATGACAAATGAATTCATTCCGTCAAATATGTATTTTTTTTAATTTATTGGACATTTGGATTTCTCTTCCTCTTAGCTTACGAGTGACATTAAGAAATCAGTCCTTGTATGAGAGCGGGTGCTGCTGAAGGTGTGTGGTGTAAAGGAGAAGGCCTACCGTTTGAGGTCCTCAGCACTGTGGGACCCCATCCCCCCCCCTCCCCCCCCAGCCGGGTGTGACGGTCCGAGATCTTACACTTGTTCTAAACTCCCCAGGTACCTGAACAACACTGAGGAGCTTTGACCAAGTCTAGGAGCAGAGACTTCAGTGGAGTCTCTGAAGCTGCAGAGGAGCGACGTGTCCTGCAGCCCGGGGGAGGTGAGCTGTGCCCAAAAGCTTTGAGTTTAAACGGGTCGCAAAGAGGAACCGGGGATCGGACGCTGGCAGGTGACTTCCTGGTCCCACTGTGTGGAGACAATGCACCTTGTGTGTGAACTTTGGAAAGAGGAAGTGTGTTTGTGGTCTCCAGCTCGCCTTCAGAACTGGTGGATCTAGTGGCTGCCAGTCCTCAGAGGACATGGAACCGATCCACTCTGCCTCCACGGAGAGAATCTTACTTTTATGAACTCAACGTTATTTGAATTGTGTATTTTCTCTCACAACCGTCAGATAAAAGAACATGATTGATGTGGCAGCAGAATATCGTAAATATATATTCAGACATTGAGGAAGTAGCGTTTTTTTTGGTTCCCTTTTTTATATATATTTTTCATTAGAATGAGAATCGTGAGAATGAGAAAATTAGAATTTTCATTAAAACAGAGCTCAGGCAATCAATGTGTTAGATCAATACAATAAATCCATAATTCACTTTCACCAGGATAACCCATTTATTAAGGGATCATTGATACAATCAAGCACAGACATGTTGGCTTTTTTTAAACTTACATTTCAGGTCAGACCAGCTGTGTTCTCCAGATAACAAACGTGTCATCAAATACGCCATTTAATGTACAAATTGATCCTTTTTGGCAACACAGAACAAATTGTTATAATACAACTGACATCACACAACAATGAAAAAGTTCTTTGCTCCAAACTGTCTAGTTTTGTTCTTTATTTGGCTGTGATAACTTATTATTCTAAAACACACCGTTATCATTTTTTTAAATCACTTATAAACACACACGTTTTCTTTTGGTTTGCTCTGAACCCCCCACGTTTACATTTGTGAATGAAGTTATTAGCAAAGGAGTTTTTTTTTCCAGCAGAAGATTATCCAATATCTCCTTAGTCTTTGTGGATTTTTTTGTGAATACAAAATTTTCATTCTACAAACAAAAATATGTATTAGTCGGACACAAAGAGACCAAAAAACACCACCTGTAAGAATGTATTTCAAAATATTAGTTTCAGTACGAGCTGCACAATAATTCACAATAAACGCAATGTTTTCTGTTGTTCACCTCGTAAAGCACACCGCGTTATGCTTCGTGTGACATTATTATATTTACACACAGCATGATGCTGCTTCTCTCTGATTGGAGCGTTTCATTATTCGCTCACTTCAAACGGCTCGACCGTGCGCTCTCCTCTCTGTAAGGATCTAGTTGTCATGGTTACACCGTAGCATTAGTTGACAGACCCGAGTCTGAAGCCTCTTGGTATGTGCCCCCCCGCCCCCCCCCCCCCCTCACCCCGACTCTGTCTCTGCAGTGTGCAGCCGCGCGTCATTACGCGATGAGGCAGCTGTTGTTCTTGTTCAGAGGGGGTCTTTGGGGGCTCTCCTTGGGGATGGTCTCGCGTCTCCGGCACAGCGCCGGGCTGAACCGGCTGGGCAGGTTGGCCTGCTGGAGCAGCTCCCTGAAAGCCTCCCGCACGTTCACGTTGTCCTTGGCGGAGGACTCCAGGAAGCTGTGGTTCCACTCCAGCGCCACCGTGGACAGCGCGTCCTCGCTGGACACCTGGCGCTCGTCGTGGCGGTCTATCTTGTTGCCTATCACGACGATGGGCGTGTACTTGTCCTCCTTGACATCCAGGATCTCGTCTCGCAGACTCTTGACCGCATCCAGGGACGCGGGGTCGTCCACGGCGTAGACCAGGGCGAAGGCGTCGCTGCTCTGGATGGAGAGTTTGCGCATGGCCGGGAACGAGTAGCTGCCGCTGGTGTCCATGATGTTGATGGTGACTTTGACACCCGCCACCTCGTACTCCTTCCTGTGCAGCTCCTCCACCGTGCGCCGGTGCTTGGGTTCAAAGGTGTCTTTGAGAAAGCGCTGGATCAGGGCCGTCTTCCCAACTCCGGCCGCTCCCAAAAAAACGAGACGCACCTCGGTCTTCTCCTTCACCTCGAAGGACATGATGGACAGGACAGCGCGTGAAAGCTGAGAACCGTTCGGATGTCAGCTGGGGCTAAGTTTCAGTAGAGGTGGAGGACGATGGCAACATGCACGTGAGTGTGCCTGTCAAAGCCTGCGCTCTTTATTTATCTCCACGCACCACCTGCCCCTTTTCCTGCTGTCAGCCAATCAGGTGAGGGCCGCATCTCGGCCAATCACAGACACTCACGCGAGTCAAGAGGACTGAAAGGATGATGGAAGTGATTTTATTTCAAAGATCGGTGGTGGTGGATCATCTGACTGAGGGTCGGAGATGGCACAGTCCATTATCAATACAACCAATCATCCATGAATCATTCATCTTGCACCGTGTCAATGTGCAGAGATTGTCATGACATCATCTTGCTCCTCCTGAAGATCAGGTGGTGTGATCGAAAGCTGCCGAGGAGCGTAAAAGTTTTTTGGGGGGAGGCGGTTGTGTCAAACGAGATTTTTAAGCCCCAAATTTAGCAGTTTATGTTCATTCTTTTGACATCAGTTGTTTCCATTACATTCACACATAGTTGGTTGAAAAGCACATTGATCTCACAAATGCTATTTTCTCTCACGCGCTCTCGGAGGCCGGAGTTTGTCCCTCGTTGCTGAGACACCGCCTGCAGTTAAATACCCTGCGTCTTCATTAGGATCCAACTGTTGGCTCAGGACCACAGTCACCTCCAGCAAAGCTGCACACATTGTCTGTTCTTCATGAGCTCCCAGCACGGGGGACTCCGTCAAGTGTCCCCGACGTCTGCGTCCTCCTCCCGACGGGGACTGAAGCTCAAGGCCCCTGAGCCACATGGCTTCATCTCTCGTTACACACACACACACACACACACACACACACACAGACACACACACACAGAGACGGGGCCTGCATGGCGGCTCGTACACTGCCACTGATTTGTCATGTATTCCACAGTGTAAATGTCCACTGTGGAGGAAGGAAGGGACACGCAAGTTGAACCTCGTCTTTAAAGCAGCTATAACTGGTTTTTCTGGTCGCTTAGGGTTTAGAGAACAATAGGAGAACACACCGCTGCCATTTGGTGGCAGCGGGCAGCTTTAGATTTTAATCTGATTAATCTGAAAAAAAAACCCAGCTGCAAAGCTCAAACAAAACATGGAAGTTACAGGGTTATAAAACCCAAATAATTAGAGACTACCTCCAGATGATGAGTTTCGGTGGATCCTTATGGGACATTTGATCCTCTGCTAAAAGTTGTGTTCATCTTTCAGTTAAATGCAAAAACCCAATCTAAAAACTATGTTCCAAATGTCGAAGGATATTTCATTTATTTGAAACCGCGTGTGCCAGTTTATTTCAATTATCTTCCATCGGACATTATTAATTGCTGGCTTGCAGCATCAGGCTGCCCCCCCCCCCCCACCCCCTCCTGGGGTGCCAGTTTTATTATGATGATTGGCCTCTAAAGGCAGGAACAAATTGTTCTTATAGTACAAGGCTTTTGATTTGGGCACAGTGGAGGGGAACCAGCCTTTCCAATGAAAGGGTAATCATTGTGGAATAAAGGCGGGTTCATTGTGTGCGCCTTTGTTTACACTAAGCGAACCAAAGGAAATTACCAAGAAAAAGCACCAGATGAAACTAGACAGCATTTACTTTACCGCTGTGTTTGATCAGCAAATATTAGCTTGCGAGGATCCAAAAAGTAAGTGAAGGCATGCGTGTCTGCACTAAGTATCTCCACGTGGTTTGTGTGTATTCAGCAGGGTGTGTGTGGGACCGAGTCGTCGATCAAGCACAGCGACCCCGACGCTCAGGCCGCTTGTTGCTCAGGCGCTTATAGGCCACCTGTCAGTGTTTGCCCCTTTTTTGCCAAAGTTTTGTCATTTTTGCCAAAAAGGGGCCCGTAAACAACTGTTAACACGAATGCACGCAGCTGTTGTTCCTCTCTGCCAAGGGGGCCATCCAAGGCCTGCACCCGACGCATCAAATGTGAGGGGGATTTTTCTCAAGTGGGCTATTACTCCCATTCAAATGGAGCAGAAATGGCTATTTAGAGCTCGTCTTGTAAAACCCCCAAACACACCTCTTTATATGCACGTCAACACCGGGCGCCGACCACAAAAGCTCCCTGACACCGGCCCACTAATTTCTCCTGATCCATTCTTTTCATGCGGGGGCTTTGTGACTCTGAGGAGCGCGCACGCAGGCGGCGCTAATGACTGTGTGTTCGAAACCGCCTCCCCTCTTAAATTGGAGCGACACGTCCCCTGATATTGCCATTTGGCTCTGGGACATCATGTCCTGGATAAGAGGTGGCGGAGGGGAGGGGGGGGGAGGGGGGGCTGGAGCAACAACATGTAGCCAGAGGTGGCTTGTGATGGTCACCTCGCTGCAGTTAGAAGCTGTTCTTTCCATTCAAGAGGCATTAGTTGTTTTCATTTAAAAGGTTCGACCTGTGCGTGTGTGTGTGTGTGCGTGTGTGTGTGTGTGTGTGCTTTTAGTTAATTCAAAATTAAGATATTCACCTTGAGGGCACACCGACTCCAGTCATTTAACACATTTATTAAATGTTTCGGGCCCCTGTTTTTCATTCCCTCAATGTGAAATATTTAAGTCCTCCTCTCCAAATTAACGGCAGATTATGATGAAACAAAACCAGGTGAACGTCCGGATGAACTGCTCTGCACATTTCGGAAGGATGGGTCAGTAATGGACACCCACCCCCCCCTCCCCCCCTTAGTTACTGTTGCTACACCTGTTCAGCCCTCCATTCTCTCGCATTAAAGATGGCGGCAGATATTTAACCCTCTAGATTTAACTCTCGCATTCAATAAAGCAGGCTTTACATTATGTGTGTGTTGTTCACTGTCAGTGGCTGTGAGCTAAAACATGGGCGCAAACCTCTTCCAGCAGAGCGCACAAGGACACATTTAAATCCGGCCGTTTGCTCTGAAACTTTTGTTTTCGCAAAGGCGATCAAAGGAAGCATCTCCACCCAAACTGTACGCCGAGTACAATAAGTCACTGATTTAATCCAAAGCACCGCGGGGCCGAGTTGTGGTTGCTAAGTAATCATCGGCGGTGGGAGTGCAGGGTTTTTAAGCGAACTGACCCTCGGTGAAAATCATTTTTTAAACCCTTTGAACCAAACCTAAAGTCCCAGCGGGGCGAGAGCCGAGGCGGCTGCACGGCATACCAAGTAGTTCTCTCCCTCCCTCTCTCTTTTCTCTGCTTTCTGATTAGCGCCACCAGCACAACAATAATGGCCACCCGTAAATTGTTGTGATACGGTTTAATAGAATCAACACTTGAAATTTAATTGGGTTCCGAGGTTCAGACGCCGGTGACGTTTAGTCTCGCATTGGAACGAAAAGCAAGTCTGTTTTTCTTCTCCTCAGGTTTCGCCTCCGTCGCAGGTTGAGCATTAAACAGCAGCAATGGGCGCCATATGCAAATGAGCGTGGGATTAGCATAAAACTAGCTGCGAGGAGGAAAACCTGCTCCTGAGAGAGATAAAGAGAGAGAGAGAGAGAGAAGGAGAGAGAGAGATAGAGATAAGGAGAGAGGCAGTATTTGGTTTGTCAAACAGTGACGACGTTCAGTCTTCTGGTTTCTGTGGATACGTTTTGGTTTTTTTTCTTCCCAGCCGTCTGTCACGTGTGGCAGTGAGAAAGAGAAGATTACTCTACTTTCTTATCTACATGGTAATACATGTAAATGAATGTACCCCTGTAATTATCTTACAATCTGTGTTGATTCCCTTCAAGGAAGCGAGCTCAGTCACATGGTGCAGCAGCTGAGGTTCACGACTTGTTCTTAAGCAACACATGCCGCTCATTCTTGTTACTCCTTTGTTTTTGCTTCCCTGTTGTTGTTGTTGTTGTTGTTTAGGTGGAGGTGCTTTGTATTGTGCAATCATGCATTGAATATGATCTCATCCGGGACAAACCAGTGCAGTTGTTCTCAGATTCAGCCATGGGCTACATGGATGTGAGAAGATCCTAAAGGGCTCCAAGGAGACACACACCGAAAAAGCCGCCATGGTGCAGGCAGAGTGTTTTTTTAACTTCTAGTCATCAACTGGGCTCCAAATCATCCAGAATCCTGCAATGAAATGGAAGCTTGGATTCTCATACACCTGCGTGACATTATTACACAGTGTCGCTGCAGCTGGTTAATCCTCACATTGACATCCCCGCCCCCCCCCCCTGCACAATAAGCGGTACGGATCCGTGCAGGAGCCCCCTGGGGGGGGGCTGGCGGGTAACCGTGTAGGAATAGATCAACAAGTAGGAGCTGCGTCCATCGCACCGCCCGATTTTCCTCGGTTTCCAACAGGCAGAAATGATTCACATTACTGAAAACACACACGCAGGCGACGCGCAGCCCTCCAGTCTTCCCTTTTCTCCGCTCCACCCCTGACTCCCGTTGCTTTTTCTGATTTTTCCGTGTCAACAGGTAGGAAGGGCAGGGGCGGGGATTTGCACACGGCGCTGCAGGCCCACCAATCGGTCACAGGCCAAAAACGAACCTCTAGTGGTCACTGAGGGAGTCGCGCCGTGAGAGCTGGTTCGGAAGAATAAAAAGAATAAAAAGCGCTTCTCGTGGAGACACGGAGGCACCCGAAGGCACTCGTTTAGTCATTGACATCTTATGCAAACATGCTACGGATATTGAGTATTAAGTCCCATGGGGAGAACGACTTCATAGGCAGCTCTTTGTTTTCCATCTGTGTGCGAGTTGGACATGTGATCTCATCTGTTGTTTTCAAGTCCTTTTGGGTTTGTGCCTTTTTCAAGGTTAACTGCTTCTTCGACCACTTTATAGCTGCAGGCACCAAACAAGGTCACATCCACTTGGCTGAAATGAAAGAAGCTATTTCTTTCCTATCTTGCATCCATTTTATTGTACAATGTTTTGGAACAATAAAAACAATGATTATGTTTTACCATCAATATATTACTAATAATACTGCATAGCCGCTGCTTTGAATGAACAGAATACAAACTGAAGTCTCATTTCATTCACTTAGCTTGAAAAAGTTCTCACATCTTTTGACCACTGCCAAAATGCGAATTCATTTAAATGTATAATATACATTTTTTTTTAAATAACGTGAATATCTGACATAACGAGAAGAAGAAAGAGTTTGAAGTTTGAGGGAGAAGCCCCAGTGAGTGGAACCCGGAGGCTTCCATCTGCTGGTAGCCGACGTTGAGCTAAAAACTTCTATCATGATGAATAAAAAATAAAAAACAGTCAAAAATTGAAATAGCTCATTGCAATTTACACAATCAATGACACTTTGTTTCAGTTTGAGCATTATAACATGGTTTAAAAAAGGAAATGTCAATGAAATGAAACATGAAAAAACAAATCCATTTGATGAAATAGAAAACGTAGTAGTTATAGTTGATGAATGAACAATAGCAACAAAAAACAAGCCAATATACCAACCTAATCAGGGGAGGAATATAATGAGATTCTTTCCCTTTTTTCGTTTGTCATCAGGATTAATGGACATCATTAATTAAAGTAGACTAATATTATAAGTTTGGAAATTACTTACTGGAAGGATAATTAGACATTATTGCAAATCAGCCGTCTGCCATTAGAAGATATCAAAAAATTATTATTAAATTCAAATTGTGTTGTATCTTCAGGGATAATTGTAACAGGAAAACTTCTATATGACTTTTCTAAACACTAATGAGAGTCCACATGAAGCCGTTTCATTAATTGTTGCACTGGAATAGCATTTGATCGATGTGTTTAAGATTAGATTCATTTTCATAGAGGTAGAATTGTTTATTTGGTTCCTCATTAGCTGTTCCCATGGCGACGAAGCCCCGGTCGACTAACAGCATATGCTTGCCTTTCCACTGCATAGATATTACAGGTTTTTTTCCAATTGCTAAGAAGCATTGTTCAATACTGAAAACCACACTTTCAAAACTCTTCACACAGTCTGCATTTCCTAGATTCATTTCGGCCAAACAGTTAAACCTACAAAACTCACTCAGACCAACAAAACACTTCATACAGGTGTCAGAAAACGCTTGTTCCACCGATCACTGGAAGCAGATTCTCATTCAGGAAACATGTCACTCATAACACACTGACCTAAAATATCCTGGATCCTACAGTAAAAGACAACAATTACTGTATTGTAATAGGTTTCAAAAATGTAGAATACACAACATTTTGTGTATTTCATCAGATATCACCGCTCCTGGTCTTCCTCTCCTTTGTCCTCCACACACTCTCCCTCGTACCACTCCTCTTCGGTGGTCCATGTTTCCAAAACAAAGTCACTCCCAAGCCGTCACCTTTTACTGAAACATAGTGATGAGACTAAAGCAGGACACCTGGGTCGGTTTTGAACTGAAAATGCATCCAGCTTGGACTGATAATTCTTTGATTTTCTCTTAAGATTTTCTATTTTTCAAAATAATTACTGCAGAAGTGTTTGTCATCATTCTGATTTGAATGTGGTTTTATCAGTTTAGAAAGCAGCGTGTTAGCATGTGAAAAATAGCCTGCAAATACACAGTGTTTTGCAGTTTGTGGAGTATTCAAAATGTGGTAATTTGAATGCATTTGGTCTGAATGAAATATTATTCGCAGTTACGTCTGTATACACTTGTGTGTGTCGCTGAATGTGTGAAGAGTTTTGAAAATGTGGTTTTGAGTATTGAACAATGCTTCGTAGCAATTGAAAAAAAAACTGTATACAGGAACAATCCCCTCACACCCGACACGGTACAAATATATCAAAGTCAAGATGTGGAAGACGACATTTTACGCTAAAACAATGAACTTGAAACACAAATATTGCAAATAAAGTTGTAAAGTTGCAAATAAAGTTGTGGATGCACGGAGCTCAGCGTCCACTGATGGAAAAATGCAGAGGATCAGAGCGGAGAGGCGGCGCCTCAGAAACCAGTTACATAAAAAAAAAAAATTGGCAGGTTGCATAACTGTTCAATTTGTGATGCATGATGCTTTTGATTGTGCTCCTGCTGCACCTTTGCCGTCAGTTGGAATCATTACCGACAGCAGGTTATTTCGTCTTCCCACATAAACGTGCGTCAGTGCGGTAGGTAATCTGTCTATAATGATATGAGCGCGCTTCGGCTACAATTTCTTTTTTTTGGTTGTTGAATGGATTCATTAACAAGCACAACAGGATTTGAAAAGAAAAAGTTGGTCGTCATTATGTCCGACAGAACAAAGGCTTGAGGAGGGGGAGTGGGGGGGGGGGCGGAGGAGATAGGGGAATCAAATGTTGCACATAAGCGATTCTTTCTCATTTTCCTCCTTTCTCCTCTTGTAATCAGCGGACACGGAGTGACACACCGGCTCCAGCTGGTCTCGCTCGTCCCTTCTCTCGTCTGAATTCAGGTCACGCAGACGGAAGCTGCCCAGGTATTCGTGCCCGTGGGAGGGCTCTCGTGTTTCTCACTGTTTCCTGTTCGCGGGGGGGGGGGGGGGGGGGGGGGAAGTCAACCTCTCTGTCCCAGAGAAGGCCCTTCCCTTTTTCACGCATCATAGCTGAGGACACCCCGTTTGGGTCAAGGATTATGAGGAAACATCACTAGAATAGTGCCAACAGTCGATTCGCATTCAGTAATGATAGTTCGCTTCTTACTTTCAAGGCCGTGCCGCTATCGTTATTTCACGCTGCCGCCAAGCAGGTCTGGTTTTTGGGGCTTTCTCTCTCAGCACATTGGAGATAAAGACAACGTATCGTCTTTTGTGAGAAGCTTCAGCAGCTGAAGTTCACCAGTTGCCTTTGCCGTTCCAAAGGTTGAGGCAAAGTCTAACCTGCGAACATCTGGATCGTCTTTGACAGTCTGCCGTGTTATTTGGCTCGGCTTTGATGCCACATTGTTGATAATGAACCTCAATGATTTGGTTTTCCTTGGTAAATCACCGTTTGATCTGCAATTAATCCCGAGGGTGCCTCTGCTCTACTGGAGCGAATGATTGAGTGTCTCCTCTGTGTTTCCCTCCTTAGGAACTAACCTGCCGCGAGGATCTGCTCCCCACAGGGCCTCTCACTGCTCAGTTTACCTCCTCGAGGCCCCTGGGGGGAGGAGGGGGGGGGAGGAGGAGGGATCTTGTGCGTTTGGCTGCGCGGACCATAAGCAGCTTAAGGAGGAGCACTTGCTTGCTGATGTTCTCTCTCTTGGGTTTGAGCCTTGTAGTTAATCTGAGGTTTCTCTTGGTGGCTCTGTTCCCGTTTGTGTGTCTTCTGTGATGCAAACGCAGAGAAAGCGATTGTGCAACACAACACCCGCACGTGTCCTCGCTCGTTCTCTTGACTCACACGCCGGATATATCAATGGTACCAACGTACCTTCAGATACTGTGAAACAGAGATACTTTATTTGGTCTTTTGAGTTTATTTCAGTTTTAATTTTTTTTTAAAAACAGTCCACTCGAGCAAATACCTGGACGTCATTGTTGCACCTCAAGGGCAAATGTCAGCAGGCTCAAATTGAAATACAAAAGCATCTTTGCTACAAACACAAACAACTACATTCCTCACTGGCCTGGAGGTCTGCGTAGCTAAATATCGTGCAAGCCTTTCCACAGACACTGTCACGCCACATCTGGATGGAACAGGAACCTTCCCAAAAGGTGAGAATGTACAATCTGAAGAAGCGAAGCTCTTTCTCTCTGTAGGTGCAGTTTACGTGCCATATTCTCACAAAGCTTTCCCAGATTAAATTCCTCACATTAAATACTTGTATGCAGCATAACTACAAAGCAGATTTAAAGAAGGTATGAAGGGATCTACTACAGTGTTCATGTATTTCAGAAAACTGAACAGACCCCAGTTGGAAGCGTTCACAGTGAGAGGCAGTGAATCGACCTTCTCCTTGGTGTTCCCGCGCGGGAGGACTGCCTCCTGCTGGCCGCCCGGAAGAACTGAAGGTTCATTCCTACATACCTTCCAAGTCACTTCCTACAACTACCATTGAATGGCAGCACCCATCACGCCCACCATCGCGCAGGCCCACGCCAGTTGGACCGGGCTCCCCGAGGAGCTCAACTGTCCCTTGGCCAAAGGCAGCAGCCGACTGGAGAGCGTCTTGCGGGCCGAGGGGATCCACAGAGAGCACTCGTACGGCTCACTCGACTCCCCTGTCCTCGCCTCCGTCGCGCTGGACACGTTGTAGCGTCCGCTCGGGTCCGCCTCCGCCCGCGCGCTCGCCGGGCCTGCGAGCGGAGCGCCTCCCTGGGCCCAGCGGATGGAGCCGACGGGGTAGACTCCACTGAACCAGCACCGGGCGTGCGACTCGTTCACCGAGGAGCCGCTGCTCCCGAGGCAGTCTGGAAAGAACGAAGGGGCTGAGACGGAGAGGGAGAAGACAGCAGAAGGACAACGTGCATGAGGGGGAGGGGGAGGGGGGGACTCACCTTGTACTGTGACGGTGGTGGTGCCGGACTGCGTCCCCTGGGTGGAGCGCACTTTGCAGAAGTAGTCGCCCTGGTGGACCGGCATCACGTCGAGGAGGGTCAGGTTGAGACTGTGGTCACCGGGCGCTCGGTCACACCTGACCCCGGGGCCGACGTGTTCAAGAGAGCACACACTTTGGTTCTTTGCCATCCAGAGGAAAGACCGGATGTTCAACTGGCCCGGTGAGCTGGCCACGCATGGCAGCGTCACCCTCTCGCCACACGTTGCGACCACGCGGAGGGTTGTATTTAACTCCAGGCCGTGGCTCACTGAATTAGAAAGGGAGGCCTGACCGTTACAAGACAATCCGAGGAAGGGTTTACCTGCCATTCAACGCTCAATATTGTGTTCAAAGTGAAGTTAAATGGGGCTCACTGGAAAACTAATTCCGATCTTTGTAAAAGAAGTCTTTTGTCTCTTTGTTACCTTTCGTTTCAATGGTTGGGTATAAAACAGTCACATTGCAATGTTGGAGAACAGTAGCTTAGCTTAGCACAAAGACTGGGATCAGGAAGAAACAGCGAGCCAGGTTGGCTCCAGGGTTTTGGGTTCCGGACTCAAAGGAGGGAGCGTCACAAGAAGCACGGGGCTGTAGCAGCGTATCTACGGTACCAGCGTAAAGGTATTATTGATATTATCATCTAACCCTCAGCAAGATAGTCACGTTCTGTGTTTCTTAAAAGGTTAAATTCAGTCCAGAGTGACATTCAGAAACACAAGAATCAGGCCAACACAGAAACAGCTTGTGGTCTTCTATTTGCATCTTTCTCTCAAAGAACTCGTCTTGTGAATCACAACGCAGCGCACAACCTTCGCACAACGGCTCTGCGTGAGCTGTAAGCATTTCAAGCAGAAAGAGTAGGGTTTTTTTTCACGTCTGTTCGTGCACAGAAGCACAACCTCACCAGCAATGCCGACTGCGGAAATGAACCCGAGGATGGAAACCCAGCCAGGAACACGCAGAGTCGTCCCGTCGCCGGAGGACCCCATCACCTTCACCTGCATGGCAATCAAAATCACGTCAGATGAGCCAGATGAAGGCTGGAGACACGAGCGGCTGTGTGTGCTCACCCTGCAGAGGGTCTACTATACTGAGTCAACCTCTGGTGTCCGGTGTCAGGTCCTGACTTGAGCAGACATGCCATTGGAATGTAGGACTGTTGAGAAAGAAAGAAGGGAAACTTTGACTTGATCCTCTCAGTCCATCACTTTCATTTATGAATGCAGATTTGAACATAAACTCTCATTCAATTATGGCTTAATGAATCTTTTTATTTCACCCCCCCCCCCAAAGGTAATTTTGTTCTAGCAAGTAATGTGACCTGAAAGGTGTTGCTATGATCCTGGAGTCGTTGTCAGTCAGATCCTCCGGGAGGAAAGAGGAAAGGAGGAGAACACAAAGTGAGCAGTGAAGCGAGGGGAGAGAAATGCGATCGGCTCGGAGCCTCCATGAAAAGCTCTCGTTGATGCGTCAGGATCGTTTCCGTACAAAATGACTGACGATATTTTGGTCCGCAAGGGGAATGTTTAAAACTATTTTGCATTTCCTTTTATAGCACACGTAAAAAAAAACAGGTTAAAGGTGAGTTGCTTTAAACTTAATCAGGGTATTGGATATAAGTCAATTCCCACACTGATTTCAGCACCGATTTATTATCAAGATATTACCCAGAAACCCATTTTACGGAGGTATACCAGTGATTTAAGGCTGCAGCGTCTCTCTTATGTCGCCACGATGCTTCTTGATAATAATCCACTGGAGTTGTACCGCACGGATACCGTGATTCCTGCCAATCATCCACTAAGAAGTGATTCACTTGTGAGGCGCTGCTCTGACTGCAGGTACGGGCCCCCACACCTCGATACTGTACACCCCATGAATAATTCATTAGTAAATCAATCAATATAAGACGGTGTGTATTTTACTGGTTTATTATGTAAATCTGAAAGCCCCTGCAGAGGGAGGAGGAAGACGCCGCTGCGACTTCAACCCATCGGAGTCTTTTTTTCCGGCACCAATATGAGAGCATTACAAGCGCAGTGCCATCTCTCCCGGTTACATTAATGGCTGCCCTGGACATTTACGGCAGGGTAAAGCAGGTGATCCGTCTTTGAGCAGTCAGATATCTGCTGGCTGAGCTCCTCTGTGGGATATAACTCATCATGTAGAGCTTGTGAGAGCAGCCGGCACGGAGAGGGAGAAATAAGGAGTTTAAAAGTGCTATTCCCTCACTACTAAAAGGCCGCATCTCTGTGGCGAAATGCAATAAATGCCATTCATTTGTTTTGATGAAACGTAAAAGTTCCTTCCTGTTGTCCCCACGTGGAAAAGCACACATTCACTTTGGATTTGTAACTCGTCGCTCGTCACTCAATATCACACATCAGTATTATTCTCATTGTGAAATCGGCACCAGCTGGTGTCGGGTCACATGTGGGCAGATGTGTTTCGGCAGCTTCTCAGTCGGAGCAGGGTGTGCCGTACATGCTGCTACGGGTAGTAATTTGTGTTACTTTCTATTGTGTAATTTGTGAATGTGTGGATCATCATTTTGCAAGAGAACATCAGTATGAAACACTGGATAGTGGAAATCTTTTGACCCCTATTTAAATAAAACTAGCATTTGGACAAAGAAGAGCTCGCTAAATTAAAGCAGTTTTACTCTCTGGGTGTAGCTACAATGCTGCTAAGAGTTTCCTCCCGTTTCTCAATACACCAACCTGTATTTTACACTTTCCAAGACGCACACACAGTATTTATCAGAGTCCTTGGTCCTTAGGCGTCTGCTTCGGTGAATCCTCAGTAAAGCAGAGGGAGTTATAAAACAAACAGTGTGAGGGGAAGAGAACCTGCACTCGAGAGACAAGTGGGCAGACGAGGCAGAGACAGACAGGCTCAGACAGAGAGGCAGAATGCGTGAGTGAGATTGCAAACATGGGTGGATAATGCAGCGGTTAAGAGGTGAAGGAGAAGGACTAAAAAGAAAATGTAGACGAGAAGGCCTTCTGGCCTGAGGAGACGAAACGAGGACACAGGAGAGATAAAGACGTGGTAGGAGAGGTTTCTAGACGCGATGGTGCTGCTGGTTCACTTCGTTCCGCCGTCTCCCCCGAGTGGCAATTTGATTCATCTCTTCATCAAAAGAGGGTGAGAGGTGATCTGCGATTCAGTAAACACTTCTCATTGTTTTGCTCATTCGCTCAGGGAAAGCCATGAAATTGCTTAAAAACACAAAAGAAAACAAACAAGTAAAGGGATTCTTGTGCATCACTAACACACAAAGTCGGCTTACTCTTGCTGAGGTTCTCTGTCTCCCAGTGCTATAATGAAATCTGTTTGGGCTGCAAGCCGAGAGGCAAAAAACAACAGGCAGAGCCAAGGCCCAAAATATTAAGACTGAAAACAGTTTCCATGGCAACAGAGGATGCTGTTGCTTTTACAGCCGAGACAGTCTGTGTCCTTGTACGACTCAAGGTGCCTCTTTATGATCGTTCTCAGCTCTACTGAGGTCAAGTTGAACTTTGAGTTTGTATGGTTTCCATCTGGGGTTTTTTTCCCTTATGCAGACAGGAACAAAACAAAAGACAACAGCATCAAAGAAAACAGCAACATTTGATGTGGGACAAATGTCCCTTTGTGAAAAGCCAGTTTTCACATTATGAGAAAGGGTATCAGAGTCTGTCTTTTCAATTCAAAGACGTTCACCTCAAAGGAAAAATGCCACCGTTTTACAATGTAAGTATAGAACCACAAGTAAAGATCAAGGAGCAATAGTTTGTCACTTGTAATTCAGTGTTGCTGTGTTCCGTATTCTGTCCGCTGGGTGTCGCTGTCGAGCTGCTTTCTGCCGGAGCTGTCCACGGTCCTGAAACCTGCACTTTTAACAATGGTGATGTATTTATATGAGACGTGTATGTCATCCTTATGGATAGTGTTGGGTTTTGCTGAGTAAATCCATGAAGTCAGATCAGTGCAGAGCTTGATGATTTGCTCTCTTAATTGACCCGACCTGTTTCTAATCATGTCCCACTCACTACGTGGCCTACAGGCTACTAGAAGTGTGCATAATTAGGCACATTTTTTTCTTCTTCTTCTTAAGAAAAAAAAAAAAAGAAAACACAGAAAATCAATATTTAGTTTTCCAGGATGGGTCGTTAGATGGCGCTGTCGGGGAACGAGCCGCAGCGACGGAGAGCCTCTGGCCCCACGAGTACGCGGGGGCTCCATCGGCTCCATCGAGCACATCGAGAAGCTCCTCGGCGTTGTTGCACCCGGTGCCGCGCGGTCTGCAGCAGGGTGTCACTCATTCAAAGGCAGATTCTCGCAGTTCTTCTCACATTCAGACCCGGGAAAGGAGGACCATCGACGCACCGGATTGCCGCTGAAGTTGTCCACGCACACGCACGGACACTGACGCACGCGCGCGCGCGCGCACACACACACGCATCGGTCAGCTGTCGGAGCGGGGAAGTTGCCCGCTGCGCCGCGCGCCCCGTCGATCCCCGGGACCCTGTTTTTTTTTTTTAAGTTATGCTTTCCACGCCGGTTGTCACGCGGGCTTGGAGAATGTTGAGAGGAGCCGCGGCTTTCTACGTGTGTGGGGAATGATCCCGACCTGCAGCGACCTTTCCATTATGGTGAGAAGATGTCTTCTCACTTTCAAACCCTTCAGGTAAGCACGTGTTGTTGTGGATCTCTTTCTATCGTTTACCTACATGCGGAATAAAAGCAGTCCAGTACACTGGAATCTGCACCATAACAAAACGAAATGAATGAAATTAATAATGACAACCTTAAAAATCGATGCTATATTATGTTGCCATGTAAATGCATATTATTTCATGCATTTTTATGTCCGCTGTTTTCTGCAGTAGAGCAGATCTCATCAATCCAAACCATTGGCCTCGCTGTTGTTTTTGTGGGAGCCATTGGCATTAATGGGGCCCCCGGAATGCCTGCTGTGCCATAATTAACGTTTGCTTACACAGCTAAAACTACCAACAGCTGCAGCAGCAGCAGCAGCTGGAGATGAGTGAAAGCAACTCAAGCAGATATAAACTCATTTAAACGCGCTGTACACCAGCTCCAGGGCTCCCCAGCGTTAATATGGACGTGAGGGTGTTCCACGCTGTACTCTCGCGCGCTTCTCACTGCAGAGTCCCACTTTTTCTTCCCCGCGCAGCGTGCACTCCCTCCCTGAACATCAAATCCCATTTCTCCCCGCCCCCCCCAACACCCCCTCAAACCTCACACACTCTCGCCTCTCTGTCGTTTTCTGCCTTTAAATTCCAAGCGAGGCAGCTGAGGTGCGCGGGATGGAGGTGCGACGATCCGTCCCGCAGTGACATTCTTTAACAACAACAACAAAATAAAAAAAAGAGGATCGTTTCCAAACGTTTTCTCAGCACGACCACTGGGAGAATGAGACGAGCCAGTTTTCACTTAATCGCTCATAGCTTTTTGTTCTCAGAGCCCGGGAGACACACACACACACACACACACACACACACACGTTCGATGTGTGTTTGTTGTGTTTCCTCCCAAATGAGACCATTCGCCCTTAAGTTAATGCTTTTTATTCTGGATGCCGGCCCACTGAGCGCAGTGTGATGCAGAAAAGAAAAAAAAACATCCGTGCGTCGGTTCATTTGAGACGACACACTCGAGCAAGTACACGACGCTTTACTTTGGGCTGATTGGCGCGAACCTTTACAGAAAATACGTCCACGCTCCACCAAGCCGAACTAAGGGCTTAAAGAGCTCATGTGGATGTGATCTGGACAAAATGCTCTCTCGCTTTACAGCTCATTTCATATTCCCTAACTATGAATACCACGGTAAAGCAGCTTTTTTTCTGGATAGCCTTTTTTTTTTTACTTCTGCCGGAACAGACAGACTTTTCTCATTTACTTAAGAGCTCCGTTGCAACATCAGGTGATATTGTAGATAAGACATCTACACACTGTCCAAATCCATGGTGTTTAGATCAAGACTAAAGTTCGGCTGCAGTTTCCAGACTTCCTGAAATGTCATTTTATGTGCTCGTATTTTTCATTTAGATGCCAATTTTCTATCACAATATCTCAGTAAATATGTTCTCAAATCTTCTTTTTGTCCTCTGAACTCTCCCCCCCCCTCTCCCCCCCCCACCGTGAGATGTAACCTGGTCATGTTCTCGTGTCTCCTGCAGGATCTTCGTGGCGGGGATCGGCTTCTTCAGCCTGTGCTTCCTGATGACCTCCCTCGGGGGCCAGTTCTCGGCCAAGAGGCCCGCGGACTCCCCCTTCACGGTGCGGGCTGAAGGTAAGCCCCCCCCCCCCCCCCGCTGCCGCCCGGCCTCCCCTCACTGCAGCGGCTGGTAATAAACAGGCTGAGAGCTTCGGGGGGGTTGGGGGTGGTGGGGGTCCACAGGCCCACAGGCCCACTCACTTTGCTCATCGTGTATGCGTCCGTGAGGGGGGGGGGGGGTTCTTCTTTTGAACATCTGCTTTCATCTGCGCCCGGCGGCCACATGACCCTGTTCTGACCCACATTTACTGGCTCTAGTAGCACTAGTTGTACAAGCCGAACAGAGTTGAAGGCTGCGGGATTTGTGTTACCCTTTTATGAATCTTTGTATGTTACGCTGACCTTGGACGTGTTCTTGTAGTACAACAATACGCAACGTTTATTATACTTTTCTGAGCTCGCAAGCTCACCGAAGCGAAAGGAAATGATTGCGAACATGGATCGCTCTGGTAGTGGAGGTTTAAAAAGAGAACCAACAGGATTTAATAGTATGGAGGTGTTGAATGTGATGCGATCGTGAGACAGTGGTGCATCGTGCAACAACAAACACTAGTCGTCATGTTTTGGGCCGTAGAGCTCTATTTTCAAAATGACCAGATAAGCGTTTGCTTTGCAGAAACCCAACATAAGCAGGGCTGATTTAAGAATGGAGGGGGGGGGGGCAAGAGAGCTGTCTGATTAACTAGCCACACTCACAGGCCGCAGTCGAGGGAAAGCATTCGGCCTCCGACTCATTAAACACAAAGCAGGGAGGGACGAGCTTTGTGAATCCCCCCCCCCCCCCCCCCCCTCTGTGTGCCGGTGCGTGTGCTTGTGTACGAGCAAATGTTTTGGGAACGAGGATTAGCGGCGAGTGAGAGTTTGCGTAATGAACGAGCCAGGATGGATTGTTCAGTGGAGCAGCCAATGCTCACAGCGAGCCGGTCTCTAAGTACACCTGTGTGTGAGTGTGTGTGTGTGTGTGTGTGTGCGTGTGAGAGAGAGAGACAGAACACCACCTGTATTCATGCAGGAAATCTCTCCAGCTCAGTCGTTTTATTTTTGTAAAAAATCTTCCCTACAACCTGCACAAAGACTCCTACAGCTGCACGGACACAAACCGGTGCTGCTCCCTCTATTTATATAATTGAATGTATAGTAGTATAGTAGTATAATAGTATAATAGTATAATCGTAGTGTTCCACTTTCCACAGCCAGAGACCCACAACGACTTTTCCCATTCTGAAAATGCCTGCTTTTCTCTCATCGCTTTGCTTTTGAAGGTGCAGGAAACTAATGATGTGGAGAAAATGTAAAAGGGGGCAGAGGTGTGTGGTGTGTGATGGGGGGTTGGGGAGGGGGGGGGGGGGTGGTGGTGTTGTACCAGAGTAGAAAGCATGAAAGTCTGAAGCGTTTGATCCCAGATATCTTAAAGGCTCCAGAGGTCTACCGTAGTGTTCTAATGAGCTCTTTGAAGACCACCTTCACGGTGGGTCCTTTCTCCACAGGGCTTTGCCACAACGGGAGAAATCGTCAGAGTACGCTTTCAGGCCCCCCCCCACCCCCCCCGGTCCGAGCAAGGCTAAATGGTTCAGATTCTAATGCGTTTTGTTTATTCCTTCCCGCAAGCTGCATCACCGGAGCCGGCTCCATGAAAACACAAGCTTCAGATGCTTTTTCTTCCGTCTTTAGCCGCACTCTTTTCGTTTATCGTGCCGTGTGGACAGACTGGCATATTTTGAACATTCGAGCAGCGGAACGCCAGGTGTGGAAGCGGCGTCGCGTTCAGCGTCCTGTTCTCTGTCGCGTCCTTTCACAACACTGTGACAGGACACTCTCTTTTTTTTTTAATTTTCATTTTCATGGCTCGGCTTAAAAAAAAAGGAGCCATTCCTGACACGGCGCCTTGCGAGGTCCAACAAAGCCGCGAGCTTCGACGCTCCGATTCGGAAAGAAAAAAAGAAAAAAGGAGAGAAGTGGCGCCGAATATCCTGCCTGACAAGGAAGAGTTGTGAATAAAAGATGGCGGCTGGTGGTTCACTCTTGCTCCCGTCAGCAGGTGGGGAGGCCAGTGATTGGCTCTGACCCGGATTCAACCTTCTTTATTGCTGTGTGCCGCATCCTCTCAACTGTTCAGAATCAGAACGGACGCATTTGAGTGCGATTACTCTCACGTGTTATAGAATGCTCATTAGTTTGAGGTGGAATTGCCTTTTAAGAAAAACAATCCATTTTAATTTGTTTACAGAGGTGTTGGTGATTACCTCATTTAATTATGCTGTCTCCTGGGGGAAATTAAGTGCAACAGTTTTTGATTGTTTCTGTCAATTAGACGCTGCCGCGTTATTACCTTTTTCCGAGTGTGTGTACACGCAGTACACACACACACACACACACACACACACAGACACACACACACCGTCATTCTCAAAGTAATTAACGCACAAACAAAAGAGCAACTCATTTAAAAAAAAAAAAAAAAAAAAAACTGACAAGACCCTGTGCTCCAGTGCTGTTTAGTGGGATTTGCACTGCGGGTTGATGTCGGCCTCTTTTGGAGCTTCCCGCATGTGTTGTCGGCTCTGACAGCCGTGCAGCTGGAGATGCCATGTGGGTCAGGAGGTTCAGACTGCGTTTAGGTGGCATTCTCTACTCTTCTTCTGCGCGCAAGCAAGGATTGTCAGTGTGAAAACAGAAAACATGTTTATGCAAATGTTCATCGTATTTTTTTTCTCCACGCGATCTGAGCGGCGAGAGCATAAGAGAGAAGAAGAAAGAAAAAAAAAGAAAACCTACCTCTCGTTGTGGGGAAATAATTGCATGCGGTGACACTGGTGCCTTTCTGGGGTTGAATCTGCGAGCGCGCGTCTTTTAATAAGGGAATATTACATCCTCACAGCTCTGTGTCTGTGGCCCAGGTGTGCTTGTGTCAAACCCTAAGTGACAGCTCGAAGCTGTGGAAAATCAATCACCGTGAGGCTGCAGGGTATTTTTTTTGGTGTGTGTGTGTGTGTGAAGTTTATTAAGACACCACCCGTGCTTCTAAGTGGACTTGTTAGTCCACGGCTGCATACTGAAGGAAGAGCCGTTTTAATTGAAGCGACCGGAGAACCAGGTTCAGGTGTTTTTTTTTCCTGTTTCCAGGCTGTCGGTTGCAATGAGAGGAGGCAGGAAGCTGCCCTGAGGACAAGTGACAGGTTTTCTGCTCTAATAGCGTCTGGGTCTCAGTCGCCCCCCCCCCCCCCCCCACCGACTCCGCAAAGAATAGAAAGAAGAAAAAAACCATCTCAATCAGCCTTCTCTGTAATGAATACTTGCGTTGGGAGGGAGATGACATCTGTGCTGGTGTGAGGGTGCAGATCAGGAGGGAATAGATGAATCCTCCCCCCCCCCCTTCCCTCCCCTCCCCCAGGTGGCAGGTGTGACAGAGAGAGGTCTCGCCAGCCAGAGCTCTGGTATCAGCGGGGATGACAGGATTTATCCATCTGGCTCTCAATTATGCTGACTGGGGAGGAGGAATATTCATCTGGCATAAATCGAACACGACACGCCGCTATAATCAATTGTCGATGGATAAGTTAAGAGCTGCGGAAATTATTTGTTTACATTTGAATTGGCTCTCGAATTGAAATGTTACACGAGACGCTATGAAGCTGTACGTATTTTACTGGCTTCCCTCGATGTCTCTTCCTTTTTGTTCTGGCCAGGTTTCTCATTCCGTCTTTCTGCAGAAAAAAAGGGACACTTTTATTTAAAATTGCAGCCACTTTCTCGCTCCTTCCTTGCTCCAGAGACTCTGCGATGTTTCCGACCACTGATGTCTGCCCGAGTGAAAGCTTCCATTGCCCCTGCAAAATAATCACAACTCTGCTAGTGTGTGTGTGTGTGTGTGTGTGTGTGTGTGTGTGTGTGTGTGTGTGTGGGCACCATTTCTCTCGTTGTTGTATAGAAATCCATTGAGTGTCGCAGCTCCGTCTAAATGGAGTTAAGGGCTCCTGACTTTCAGTTCCAGTGAAAACAGAAACAGAATCCCGTTGGTATGAAGAGAATCTGTGAATCCTGAATGAACCACGGATGAACCTGATCAATAAGAGCACTCGCCCCTCTCCCCCTGTCCGACTTGGGCCCCCGAACCGCTGCGAGAGCCTGAGCTTCTCTGGGGAGCTTTTAAAGCTCCCTTTGAAAATACTAATCCGTCCGTCTGGTATAAAAAGGCTTCGGCTGCGGTGGCTCAGTAATAAACGCCGAGGACTCCGAGACACCCCCCCCCCCCCCCCCACTCACCCGGCCCCCTCTCCCCCCTCTCCCCCGGCCTGAACTGACTGATCAGATGTTTCTCGATGACCACTGACGTTTTCGTAGTGGAGTAGGATGACGATGTACGCCCACTAAGGGTGTGAACAACAAAAAGACCCACAAACCACTCGTGCATTAGTGAGATTTGTCTTTTTTCGTCATCTGTTATTTCCCTCCGTGGCTTTTATTACACAATTATTGTGCAATTAAGGTCAGGGAGAGCAGGAGACGCAGCTTCTACATCATTTATCGACATTTCCACTCGGTTGCTTGAGGCGGGTGTTTCCTGAGCTTCGGGTTCGATGAGAATTTAATCATCCCAGAAACATTTAGCCTAATCAATAGTGTTCAAATAACAACATAATGGCTCTGCGGGTTACTTAATCCCGATCGGAATTTCATTAAAAACATATTGAAAGGAGGAACAATCGATCCTAAGACTTCACAGCTGTTCGAGCCGACTGACAGCTGATCCAGGTGCGAGGACACAGGTAGGGGCTCGGTACGGGCTCAAGGAGACAGCTGGGAGCAGGTGTGACGACGTCAGGTGACGTAAGGCTCTGAACAAATATTTACTTGCAGACAAATGGATGGGAGCATCTTTCGGTCCGTGAATGAATGTGGCCAGTTTGAGGTGGACCAAGTGTTGCTCACGGTTAAAGCATGCGAGGGACAGTGGATGGATGGATGGGTGGATGGGTGGATGGATGGACGGACACTATATTAATCCACCAAGGGGAGATCCGTGTGTAATAGTAGCAATACAGTCCAGTAATTACAAATGCACAATATATGCACAGTACAATAAGACATACTCAACATTTACGTCCTTCATCCTTGTCAGCAGTATTCTGTTGAGATTTCGGCAAACCAGAGCATCTCTCTGTGTGTCAATGTTTGTTTTGTGCCTACGGTACAAATGGAGATCCAATAGACCTTTTTCACTACTTCCGTATTTGTTACAGCAAATACCCAATCGCTGTGGTGGTCTTCTTCCTGTCCGGTTAGGGCAAAGCTAAACAAATGGCGCAAGCAAAGAGAAGAAGTTATTGTAGCGTACCGGGCTGTTCTTGTTATTCCCAAAAGTCGTTGCATTCCTTTCCTGTTGATGGTGATGTTTGACGAAAACGACCAAACGTTAGCATTAAAAAGGGGAGCACTAGTGTATCTATGGGAGCACTTGGCCCCCAGCCCTTTTCCTAACGATTTCACGGCTAAAAGGAAAAGAGGGGCCTGTGTTTGAGCGGTGCCAAACAACAGCAGCTGTTGACGTCTGCATTCGGCTTTAACATTATTGCGCTAGTCGCTACACCCAAGACGTTCACTTGGACAACCATATGGAACAAATTGATACCACAATGCTTAATTAAAAGCAGACTATAATGCTTTATTAAGGCATTTTATATGCTCTATACTCTACATACATTGTGTCCATTAGTGGATACGCTAATGATTTATCATTCTACGTTTATTAACATTTCGGTAGCTAACAGTTAGCCTGATCGCTCTCACTTAAGTAAACTTGATACTGATGGACAAATTCCTCATGGAGAAATGTGTACCATTGATTTAGTTTTCCTCCACCAGTCTTGCAACGTCAGCAAATGTAATTGCAGGTAAATCTGTGAGCGAAGTTGTGAAGACTCGACTATCTCCTGATGTGATGACGCTTGACAGGGAGTGCACTTCCCCAGTGATCACGCATCTCCGGTTTTTGTGAAAAAGGCCTGTCGGAATTCGTCCACGGTATCGACCGGGCGGCGGCACTTCCCAAAAATTGAGTCGTTAAAAGAGCAGGCGAGGAATGGCAGAGAAGGCTCTGCGTTGGCACGTAGCACATTAGCCCGCGTTACCCAGGAGGGGGGAGGGGGAGGCAGGGGGGAACCGTCTGATGAACAGTTGATTGCGAACCTGTAAAAGGCTTGTCCTAAAAAAGCACTTGCGTAGGAAGGCCGTTGGGCCTCAGTAATGGTGATTTATGGGCACGCTGCGAGCAGGGAGTATTACTGGGAAGAAATTGGAGTTCTTCCCACACTTTTTAGCCCGGAAGGGGTGGGTGGGGGGGCTTTGCTCAGATTTAGTGCCGCGAGCCGGTACAGGATCCTCTGATGTGTGAGCAGGGAGTCTGAGTTCAGCTAAACGCACAATGCCAATGGAACAACAGTTGTTGTTGTTGTGGTGCTCATGGTTCTGTTCTTGCAGTTCTATGCACCAGATTGTGTCACCCTGCAGTGCTTTACTCGCTCGTGAATCCCCCCCCAACGTGTCATTCTCCTCTTACGGTCTATTGTTCTGCTTGTGGAGGGAAAAGAAAAGTTGCCAAAGACGTCTATGAGGGCACTTTGTGTGGCGGTGTTCTAGAAATGAGTGAAACGGTGCTTGGACGAGTGAGACAATGAAATAAATTCTTGTTTGTGGTGCGAGTGCTCCTCTTCCTCTGCAGACACGCACCAATAAGACGCGGGTGTTTTTTTCCCCTTTTGCTCCTTTATTATATTTACTGGTGATGGAATACAATTTCTTTTTCGGAGAAAGGTGCCTTTGACTCGGCCCGGAGATGAATGAGCTGTGACAGGAGCAGCGAGTGTGCACACATTGAGGTTTCTGGAGCCTAATGCAATTGATGTGGGAACATTGAGAGGTGAGGCTTTATTTCCACTCTCAGACGGCAAGAACAGAAAGAGCCCGATGTTGGTGGCAAGACCTTTTTCTCCGGATTCAAGCCACAAAACGATTCACCCCCCGGTCCCAACAGTGCCGTTATGTATTTTGATTTTTCTGCATGGAAAATGCCTTTGGATGCCCACAACCGCGTCTTCTTTAACTGCGTTAACAAGCACTCTCAGCATTGAGCGCGGAGCTTAAATGTGATCACGGCGAGCGGTTGAGGATCAGCAACTTGACTCACATTGATCGACCGGGTGTTCACTAACGGGCATCGTTCCGTTTTACCGCCTGTCGGCTCGTTGCTAATTCGAGGCGAGCCAGAAGACAAAGCGGAGTGTGTCTGACTAATCGGCCCGTTGTGTGTTTCCGCTGGAGATGGGGCTGTGCTGCTGCTTTGGCAAACACGAGGACAAAAGGAGGAAGAAACTAAGGGATGCTTTAAAGTAATCAGGGAAATGGAACAACGGATAGATTTTAGATTAAGTTGCATTGAATTGATGGATTTAAACTGCTGTTCCACTACTATCTATTCAGAGAAGATACATATACTGCACCTGA
Organism: Pungitius pungitius; assembly: GCF_949316345.1. NCBI lineage: Eukaryota > Metazoa > Chordata > Actinopteri > Perciformes > Gasterosteidae > Pungitius > Pungitius pungitius. The sequence goes on along the minus strand of NC_084911.1, from coordinate 3,605,866 downwards.
AATGTTCCTGTGACCTTTTCTAAAAAAGTCAAATGTGACTTCACAGAGTCACTGCCTTCCTTAACTTCTCTTTATTCGTATCAATCACCATCTCCTTTTCTCCACAGCGCCTCTCCTTCAAGTGATATCCGTGTCACGCCTGTGTGTGTGTGTGTGTGTGTCTTTCAGTGCTCAGCGGACATGAATCTCGTGGGGTGCTGAGGAAAATCAGCGACATGCTGGAGGTCATAATGAAGCGGATGGATGCTCTGTCTAAACTGGGCAACACCACGGACACCCACAGGCTGGAGGAGCTCAGCTCGGCCCTGGACAGGTACGGCGCCTCCTACGCAATGGAGGGAGGATGCTCGCCGTGAATGGTACCCGGGCGCAGCTTCAACCCGAGGGTATTTAAAGGGAGAATACGAATGATACCAACAAATGAATAAATAAGATATAATGTAATTAGCAATCCATGGTCGTTTCCTTTAATTCATCAGCTGCGACGGCATCGGCTGATTTATTGCCCCCTCTGAGCAGCGGTGTTGTGCATTAATAATGCAAACACAACTAAATGATGACCAACCTTTATTATAATCTATTTTAATATCAATAACTTATTGCAGTGCAGGAAGGAAAACTGACGTTAAAGAAGATGCGTGTAAGAGCAAACTTCTTCTCCTCCAGTAATATATATATGAATGCACATGTATATGTATCTATATATATATAGTGCAGGGTCATGCTGGTCAAGTTGAAGCTGCCAACGTCGAGTTGCTGCCTCTGCAGTTGCCTTGGCAACTGACCTTTCTTCAAACCCGCACCTGCTCGGGGTTTGAGGAGAGGAAGCTCCACCCTGCTGTTTGTTTCTCTCCCGGAGGTCAGCTCCCTCCTGCCTCACACAACACGACAACACCTCTGATAATGAATAGAAAGACATCGTAATAACCTCTGAAGTTTGGAAAATAATCCAGGCCAAGGAGTCACACAGCAAATGATGAACGTGACACGAGGGGACGCCTCACCTCACCTGCTTCTCAAGCCTGAAGGGAAATATGCATTGTGCTCTGGCCAAAATGCTGCACTTACTTTTATTACACAGAATTTAATTTTGTCTTCAAAATTCACTGTGGATCAGACATATAGTTTTTACTATCATTTAATTGGCCTCTCAGGGACTAAAATGGAAAATGTTACAGGACAAAGGCCAAATAGTTCTAAAACTGCTCATGCAGGCTTTGTTTCTATCTCTCTGGGTGACTGATTAAAAAACTCTACATGTCTTGAGGTCGTGGAGGTCGACCCCGGAGATTAATATGAGAGTTTAAGGCAGAAAAGACTTTGCTCACCTGGTATGTCAGTAATCAAAAAGGGATTCGGGTTGTCCTCTTGTATATGCAGACAATCTGATATCAGATCATCCCTGTGCTTTCTCTCCAACATTTACCAACTGATAGTAAAATATAACACAATACACCATTAAAAAGGAATTTCTTTAACCAATGAACCTAAAGTCTCATCTCAGTCACTGCTATTTCACTGATGACTGAAAACAATCTTAATTAATTAATTAATAAACTGGCAGAAAATTAATTTCAAGAAAACTAGAAAGAAATAAAACAACAATTAATCAATCAATTATGGATTAAACAACTAAATAATGAGCATGGCGTTTTATACAAGACTCATCTTTTAATTAATCTTTAAAAGCAAAGCTGGCAGAAAATGTGCTTCTTCCAGCTTCTTAAATGGCAACTTATTCTGTTTTTCTTATTTTGTGTGACAGTAAACTGGCTCCATAAAGCCGTTGCACATGAAGCAGATGTCCGACAAGTCAACCGCACTTCCGAACTGACTCTCATTTAACGTTTTCTTTTTCAGGCACTAATAGGGAACAAAGCATTATTTCTCTGGGGTTGTTCTCTAGAACATTAAATAATTTATTACATAAATCTATTAACCATGGATGGAGGTGCTGCAGTGCTTTGCTAACGTGTCGCAGCAAATACAAATACTCCTGAAAGCTCTTTCATTGTTCCTCGGAAAAATACCAGTAACACACATATATTAAATAATATATATTTT
>NC_084911.1:3496514-3603602 GCF_949316345.1 Pungitius pungitius | reverse complement strand
GTTACAATGAAATAAGACAGATAATCATAATAAAAATAAAAATAGAATAAAAATACAACAAAAAGCAAAAACCACACCTACTCATACATACACACACAAGCTCTCACTATCCCCAAACCCAAACTCATCATATATAAGATGTTATTGATAAACAACTACATATAACATAATAATCCCAAATACAACTAACAAAGATAACATCACAAGCTCATTCATAAATATATACACATAAATAATATGACAGGAGGATGTATTATAAAGAAGTGCTGTCAACATAAACACATTAATCTATGTGATTAATGTGGCCGAGATTAATGCAATTAAATATTTTTAACATAGTTAACGTACGTTTGTTTACTTCCGGTTTACTTCCGGTCCCGGAAGTTGACCGCGGAAACGTAACGGCCACTAGCTGCAGTCAGTTAACGTTACATCAAGATGGAGAGCGCTTTTTGCATTGGAAGTAAAACAAACCGAGACGCAACATACAGCAGAGAACTGTGCAGATGATTTGCTCCACGTGTCAAACACAAGGTGAGTGGCAAACGGATCACTTAAAGCACTGCTAAGGCTAAGCTAGCTGCTGGGCTAAGCTAGCTGCTAGGCTACCTCCATCTCAACATCTAACGTTTACCCTGCGGCGACACACAGTCTGCAGAGGACCACCACTGTGTCCCTAAAATACCTGGTTTGAAAACGTCCTGCTAAATGTGGGGAGATGGTTGGCGCTTCAAACAGCCGTTAAATGTTTGAGAGTTGAGAGCAAATTGCACGAGGACAGTAGGAAGAGATGCTATTTCAACATCTTCCACCGGGTTCAATTCTGCCTCCAAGATGATCAAATGTGTGTAGTTTTGTGTTTAAAATAACATTGACAACTAAATAACTGTGTATACGTTGTAGGAATTACAGCCTGCAGGTGATGCCACAGGAGGAAACTGCCAATGTACAATAGAAGCATAAACAACCGTGTGAATGTCTTTTGAAAAAGACAAAATGCGCAAAAACTATGCTCCTTGTGTTAAATGAAGCTGAGCTGAAATCTAGCCAGTTTGACATCTTCATCAGGTTAATGCGCCCCATCGTCTTTATCGACAGGGAGCCGTAAGAAACACACTTCAACACTTTTAAAACTTTACATTGAGTACCAGTTCCCTGTGGCACTTTACCATCAACCGTCAGCTTAACCCAGATAACGTCTAATTAACGCGGGGATCTTGTGTGTGTGCTCGTGCCCCGAGATGAAGAACCACAGGCATCAAATTAAACAGCAGATCGTCAGGACACAATGTATTTTAAATCAGGCTGTGGCGGCTTGCCGATGCCCTCGTTGTGACCTTGGAGGGGTTCTAGAAGACTTGTGTTTTTTGGGGTTTGACTTGTAGTGGATGCGCGCTCGTTGGACCTCCGACCCTTGCTACGCCTTCTATGGCGTGGACGGCTCCGACTGCTCCTTCCTGGTCTACCTGAGCGAGGTGGAGTGGTTCTGCCCCCCACTGGCCTGGAGGAACCAGACCGCCACCCCCACCTTGCAGCCTCCGCCCAAGATACAGGTAACACAACGGCTCCTTACCACGTTTCGGCTGAATGGGAATAGTTCAGAGCTTATTTACTCATGGTCCATTGAGATTTTAGAAGCAGCTGAAATACTGCGACTGTAACTTTAGTGTCTTGACGCTGATGCTGCTGAAAATGCTTTTAGCTTCTTCCCAGAGTTGAAGCAGAGGATTTATTACTTCATTTTCTGATCAAAAGCTCCTGAGCGGATATGAACGCCGTCTCCCGCCCCCCTACTCCCCCCCGCTCCCCTCTTCCCCCATCCCCAAAGTGACGCACAGCCGGCAGGTCTGGTGTGAATTCACTGCGCGGTTCTACCTTCTGCTCTAATTAATGCCTGCGTTCGGCTCACACTAATCCCGGGACTTCCTCCGAGCCGCACACGGCGTGCTCTCGAGAGCGATGATCCGCCCCCTTTTGGGAGAGCGCAGCGCAGCTCTGAATATTGATTTTTGGATACTTTACCTCCGTGTCGGGCAGGCGTCGGTTTTCCACCCCCCCCCCCACCCCCCCCCCCCCCCCCCCCCCCTTTGATTAAGACCCGCATGCCGGTATTGGTTGTGGCGCGCTGGTTGTATGTGAGCAGGGGGAAGGAGATGTAAAATGACATATGAGGATGATCCAGAAATCAAAACAAGGATGAGACGGACTCTCTGTGCCGTGTATTGTCTCCTCCTTGAAAAGTGCTTTCACATTCATCGTCTGTGAGAAGTATAAAGTACAAAGAACCGAAGCGCGCGTCAGCTCTACACTTCCTTTGCTCTTAACTCCTCCTATCACCCAGGCTGTCTTGCGGTCCGACGTCGGGGCCCTGCTGGAGCAGGTGGGCGCCGGGAAGGAGTCGCTGAGCTTCATGAAGCGGCGCATTCGCAGGATGGCGGCGCAGTGGGCCGCGGCGGCCCGGCGGCTGGATGACAAGCTGCGCCACCACCGGAGGGAGCAGCAGAGGGTGACTATGCGAGGCGCTCGCCAGCTTGCTTCTGCACACACCGGAGGAGGAGGGAGTTGGAAATCGGGGAACGAGCCTGAGTTGCGGTTTCATCCTTTCAAAGCCAGACAGACTGCGAGAGTAGAGCCAGTGAAAAATGCTTTTTTGTCTCGGTTTTCGAGAGTTTTCTTTCTTGTCTTTTTGTGTAACTCCAGCTCAGCTCCAAATTTAGGCATCAAAGAGAGAAACAAACCCTCTTAGCTCGGGAGGTTTTGGATCAAACGTGAGAAAGCCAGACAGTCCTTTAATGTCCACATGCTAGGCTTCTAAATGATCAGAGCACCAGTGAGTTTGTTGGATCTTGCCGCGCATCGCAGAATGATGAGTTACGGACACGCTTGATGATGCAGATCTGCTCTCTGCAGGCCTTTCATGCCGTGTCATCGCTGACATTTCCACAAAGCATCCGGGAGCGCTGGCTGCTGGAACAGTCGCCTGGTGAAATGACATCGGGCTCCTCCTGGCGTACATGTAACAGCCTTCACCTCACACTGAGAAAAAGGAAATTACTGATAACGTTTCTGAGAAGGAGCCTCCGTCAATCCTCCTGTGACGAGCAGAACTTCACACAGTCACTGATCCACATCGCTGCACGTGTTTTTATGCCTACCTGATTCATGATATACACGGTACCTCTTCTGTCTATTAAAGAGAGACTCCGCATCTTTTACATAAGGCAGCCTGCTTTGCTTATTGGAGATATGAGCCAATTATTCCAGATTATTTCGTAAAAACCCCCCAAAAAACACAACTACCTGGAAAGGCACCTCCAAAAAGCTTTGAAAAAAGACATTCATTTGTAGTGTTTTTTTATGTGTTCTTTAAAAGCTTACAGTATCCTGGTGTTCTGCTGCGTGTGTTTTTTCTTCCATTTGGAGGCTGGTGCTGTCGTTATTCTCGGCCCGAGGCTTATAAGATAGAGCCAAAGTTTAATTACTTTGTCTCTGGTTCTCCCGCTGGTGCCCATGTGGAAAAACCTTAACGAGAGAGAGAGAGAGACACCATTTCTGAGCAAAACCGACTTTTGTTGACCTGCCAGCTGCTGTCAAACACAGACCCCCTCCCCACCCCCCCACCTTTAGGCCCTTTGTACTTTTTTCTATTTTGAGTGACGAGAGTGACTAAATTTCATTAGTTTCATCTAACAGTATGCGTTCAGTGAGCACTGCGGATTTTCTATTTATGTAAAATGGGGAAATGTGCTTTACCCAGCAGTGTGGGACAACATTTGGATTGGTATTTGTTTCTAAATTGAAAAAAAAATTGCATTAAAACGTTTCTAGTTAATGGATTTAATTTTGAAAAGTACCAATTTGTAAACCAATTCAGCCCAGACGGATAAACGCTGGACAAGCCAGTGAAACGTGGGAAAGTATTTTTTATAAAACTGTTTTGTCAGCACAAAACATAACATGAATCTGCATTTGATTCAGAAATTGATTTTGGGGGGTTATTTCAGGGGGAATTCGATAAATATTTGTTTTGTTTGATTTGTGGGTGGGAGGCTCTCTGAAGAGGTTGGAGACGACGTGTGTTCATTACTGCACTCATCTACTAGAGCCTTTTTTCAAGAATAAAATTATTGAGAAAAAAAAAATCTAATTTCATTTCATATTCACCAGCTTGAAAATTCAATCCTTCCCCATCAGCAATTAAAGCGCCCATGCATCGTTCTGCATATCAATTAGCTTTCCGCCGGTCAGTTTTCATCTCAACTCCACGCACAGCTGATTGTATTTCTCCGGAGTGCGACTTTGCTGTCAATCTTCTTTATCGCATTCATTAGACACTCAATTATATGTCAAATTTGACATCATCGATCCGTGCCAAGTATCTGAAATTATTCACATGGAAATCCTTTATCGCAGTCAGTTAGTCCCCCAGCACAACTGGAGATCTGTCTGAATATAAACATCTAACAAAAGAACGGAAACAATGGCCTTTTCTCTGCAGCGAGACACACGCTGCGTTAACAAAACACATCGATGCCGTTTCATTCTCCATCCAGGTTCTAGTTCATGTGGGCTTTCTGACCGAGGAGTCCGGGGACGTCTTCAGCCCCAAAGTGCTGAAGGGGGGGCCTCTGGGTGAGATGGTGCAGTGGGCCGACATCCTCACAGCCCTCCACGTGCTGGGACACGACCTCAAGATCTCCGTCTCCCTCAAGGAGCTGCACGGGTGAGTTTGGATTTGATTTGTTTTTTAGAAATGGCCGAAGACTCACAAAGAAACATCGGGCCGCGGTTCGGGCTCATGCTTACCAACAGATGAATATGGTACATGTCCATTTGTCTGTGTGTGTGCATATAAGTCACAGAGAGAGAGATATGCTTCATTGAGGGATTTGTATGGACTTTGTACATTTATATAAGTGTGCCGTGGCGTTCCATTAGTGCTGATTTCAGCCTCTATTCATCAGAAAATGAAATGTTCAGCCTCAGAGAAAAATATAATGGGAAGCTGAAATGGAAGGCAAGTGGATTTATTATCAGGCTCGGACCATATTCACTCTCCCCACGAAACCCAACCCCAGTGTACATATCCCACTCTTTTTATGGCCATCTTGAATTGGCCTGTTAATGGTAGAAGCTGAACATCCATAAATCCCCTTCCTGTGACTATTGGCGAACATAAAAAGGGAACATTTCTCTCTCCGTCCCTCACTCCACCACACAATATCAAATTGACGGATCATTATGTGGGTTGCGCTCCTTCAGATTCCCTCAGGCTTCTATCTATTTACATGTCCTGCTCTTCACTTTCCAGGCCCAGGCTTTGGAGAAAAGAAAAAAAGAGAGAAACCGTTTAATATCACTAAACCGCCTGCTGGGGTCCTTGCGTGGACTGGATAGTTGATATGTATCGAGTTTTTTCGCCGGCAGACAGATTAGTCACAGCGGGCGCTTCGCCGTGGTGGGAGTCATGCTGTTGCTTTGCGGCACATAATTGCCTCTAATTGGCAACCTTCGTTCTCTCCGGTGGCTTCAGAGTAGTCACTTTGCCTGGCGTCTTTATGCTCGCACCTCCCGCCTCTCTCCCGTCCACTGAAGAAGATCTCGACAGATGCTGTCGAAAAAAAACAATCGCAGTCTTTTCTCTTTGTGTTTGTCAAAACGGTGGCGCTGTGGAGCCATTGACGTCCCAATCCCGTCGCTCCATTAAAAAGCCACCACCGGTTCCAACTAGGCAGCGAATTGAAAATGTAACGTTCGAGGCGGCGTCCACGTTTGCCGCGTGACGCTTTATAGTGAAATCGGATACTCGCTGCTGGTTGGACGAACTGGTTGACTGTAAATACATGAAGAGAAGGAGAAAGATGCACGCAAAGGGAGAGCAGTGACACCGGCTCAGGAGATGAAGCACAGGCCCGGTTTACTGTAATTAGGGTGGAGGTGGAATTGGCTGCAGCGAGGCCTCCGAGGGCGGCGAAGACAGCTGTCACTTCCGCTCGGGGATCTCATCCCCCCCCCCCCTCCCAGAGGGACGTGGGTAATTAGCCTGCGACGGAGCGCGGCGCCTCGACACCTGCGGAGCCGTGGGGGTGGGAGGGGGGGGGGGGGTGGCGGCGGGTCAGGGTGAGGGCGCAGGTAGCTGCAGCCCCTCGGCTGGAGCGACAGCTGTGAGCAGAGCGGAGAGAGGCCACCTGGCCCATCTCTCCCATGCTCGGCTAATCCCACTGTTTTTACACGCAGTTTGGATCCGTGGCTCTGGTTGAACTCCGAAGACATTTGGCTGAGAGCGGTTCCGTACCAATTATGTCGAGCAGGCTTCACCCGGCGGAGCATATTAACACAGGGACATTTTTGCCCTCGTCTCTCTCCCTGAGAACACACAGTGTTGGAGTTGTGTGATCAGTGGTCCTAAGCAATCATTTTAACACATGTCAAACTGGGGGGGGTGGGGGGGGGGGGGGGGGGTCAGTTGTATCTGTAATCCTGCAGCCGGAGCGCTGGTGATGATGATGATGGTGATGAGAGGCATGTGCAGGGCTCTGTGAAGTGGTAAAAAAAAAAAAAACGTGAAATCAAAGCTGTCTTTCCCCTGGAAGCTCCAACAAAGAGCCGTATTGTTGTGCCAGTCTCGGCTTATTCCTCTCGGTAAGTGCTGATGCGCTCGCACCCTGCAGCCTTTCTGATTGATGTGCCTTTGTCTCCATGCTGTTAGACTAAACACAAAAAAAAGCTGCATTGATAAAAATAGCCAGGCTAGGCCACGAGCTAGGTAACATCTCCGGGGTTTCTCTTCAGCTCGGTGTTGCAGGGTGACTAATTGAGGTTAGCGTCTGTGCTGGTCCTTAATGTCACAGTTGTAGTGCCCTAAAAAGCTCAGTGTCTCTAAATATATGTTGCCCCTTAAGCAACTTAATGGACAGGTTCAAACAAATTTCGCCCACAGGTTTTTTTTCTGCAGATACTTTTAGAAAATGAGGCCCTCTTGTGGAGACGGCTGCTCAACTGACAGAGAAAAGGCAAACGAGTGGCTGACGACACAATAACCGTTTGAAATATAAAACCTTTTCCTCATGAATGCAAAAATGAAAAGAAAATGAGCACAAGCTGTATTTCATCACAGCTTCGACATCCGAGTTATCCTGCAGCCTTGAGTGGTCGATTAGCATTTCGGACCCTGGTTTCCCACCATTCCCATCGCACCGCGAGGCCGCCCCACCGCCCTCAATTACCCCCCCCCCCCCAACCTCGGGCCCTTCCAGTGCACCTGTAAATCTGCCTCAGGCAAATCCCCTCGCCGCTGGACATATGCACCCTGTAATGTAGTAGTGACAGTGAGGTCTGTAACTCTCTTTTGTCCAATTCTCCTCCCTTTACCCCGAAACCTCTGGTTGCCATGGTGCCGGTGTCCAGCTGTGAAACGGAGAGACTGTGGCCAATGGTTGTCAAAATGGTTTCGAGAATTTCATGCAATATTTGCGCCTTTTTGTTCTTCTTTTTGCAGTCGTTCTCTTCGGCAAAACGGATGTTTTTCTTCTACACAGCTTACCTACAGGCTGAATTTATCCTTCTCACAATTGCTGTATGTGCAGCCAGAGGCGGATAAAGTCTATGTTTAACAGCCGGATCCCATCCGAATGGTCTGAAACCTGTTAAAGACACAATTAGAAATTGTACACAGAGACATAATCCTTCGTTCTGAAGGACGCAGCCGGTGTGATCTCTGCTGAAACGACTCTGTAATTGGGTTTTTAATATTTGAAGAGCAACGCTCAATATCGCCGCGCGTGCTCCTGGTCGCGTTCACGCTGCCGAGAGGGATCAACTCCATTTCCATCACAGCAAAGCAAAACAACTCCAACACACCTCGTATCGTGTGTGTGTGTGTGTGTGTGTGTGTGTGTGTGTGTGTGTGTGTGTGTGTGTGTGTGTGTGTGTGTGTGTGTTGCATTCATTACTTGTTGTGGTGTCTTAATGGGATTTGTTGATAATGATAAAATAATGGAGAAAACAACAACAACGAGAGACAGGGTTTTGTGTGTGTGTGTGTGATGTGTGCTTGTGTGTTACAGTATGCGACTGCCTGCTCCTTAATGCACTTTAATATACTCTCGCCTTAAAGTTTTCTTAGATTTGCATATATCCAATTAAACCTCTGAGCAGACGCAGCTTCAGTGGATCTGTGAGGAGCCGAGCCACGCAGAGTCACTGTCTGATTCAACCTCAAACACACACACACACACACAGTGTGAGGCGCACATCATTCATGCAACACAGACCCACAACTCATCAGTGAAACTACACGTGATTGAGCAATATGCAGGATGCCTTTCCGTTCAACCTCAAAGAGAGAGCTTTGGCGTGTGTGTTTCCGCTGTGTCGTGTGCAGCTTTTAGCGTGCCGTGTGAAAGTCAACAAAGTGGAGCCAGTCAGTTGGACGGTGGAAGTGAATGGGAGGCATGTGCGGCGCTCTCTGAAGTGTTACTTTGACCTGGTACGTACTGCTTCACTTCACTGAGTAAGTGACTCGGATCCTTCGACGGACGAAGCCACGGTTTGAAGCTCCGTCGAACCGACACATTCTGGCTCATTATCCCTCCTGCTGGAGGGGAACCGGCCGCCGTGTCTGCTTCCACGCAACGATCGATACAGACTCTTGTTTTCGCAGTGTGTGTGTGTTTGTGTGTGTGTGGGGGGGGTGTATTATCCTATTCAAAGGATTCACAAAGGGCCCCGCGTTGTGTTATCTTGACACCCAGTAAACTACGTTTAAAGCACCGCAGAGTATCTCACGGATCTGCGCCCTGGGCGGATCTGCGCCCTGGGCAGCTGACGTGTGACAAAGCGTCGACCACCACCTGCAATAAAAAGCGACACACCGGGTTGCGTTTTCTTTTTCCCGCCTCGATCCCGGCTGAAAGCAAACAACACTTTGTCATAGCGGGCAACACATTTATATCTGCTGTCTTTCCTGGTTTGGGTGAGTCCTCTCGTTTCATTCGTGCGCTTTTCTTCCCCAGGCAGCAGGTGCTTCATCGCGTCCGATCAAGCCCGTCTCGGTCACTTCACGGAACAGAACTAACGAGGACAAATTGAAATCCCACAGCAGTGACCCGCAAGCTCACGTACCTGTTGTGTAACGACCAGACAAGAATCGCATTCACCCATGCGCCTTGTGTGGAAAAACAAGAAGCTGGATTCAATGTTGAATGTTGAAATCAAAGTTGTTTTTGTATGAACTCCTTCATGCTCCCGAGAGAGTCTGTTCTCTTTTCACCGAAACAAAGCTAACAAGAGAGAACCGTGAAGAGGAACCGTTGCGGCGGCCAACGCTTGCGCAGTAATTGCTTGGAAGGCGTCGTGACAAAAGGCAGCGTGGCATAAAAAAAACAAAAAAACATCCACGAGGCAGAGGGACGCCGAGGACACTGACGTCCTCCCTTGGTGTCCTCTACATCGAGTCCGTCTCTCGACCGAGGCCGAGCTGTTGTTCGAGCACCCACATGTGTGCAGAGAAACCAGTTATCACCGTCCTGTGGATATTTCAATTTCCTCTCTCCTGTTATTTTTGTTGTCTCTTCTGACCCCTCTGACCTGTCTGCAGGTTTTTGGGGGTCCCTCCGGGAAGAGGAAACTGCCCTCTGACCGGACCCCTGCCCTTTGACCTCATCTACACCGACTACCACGGCCTGCAGCAGATGAAGCATCACATGGGCCTGTCGCTGAGGAAGCACAAGTTAGTGTCTCTATATATCTGAGTGCGTTGTTTGTTTGTTGCAGTCATTTCTTTCTTACCAGTAATTGCCTTATTGCTGCAGCGCTCTGCTATTGGCTTATTGAGTGGCCGGTGGAAACTGCACCGCGCATCAGCAAAAATTCGCCCTCGCAGGGGTTTCAATTTGGCCTCCTTTACACGGCGATCAATCAAGCAGGTGCAGGTTCCCACACAAACTCTGCTCTTTATATGCAACCCTCCTGGAAGTTCATTTTAAAATGAATAAAAACCACATTAATTTAATATTAACCACATTTAAATATAGTTTGTGTACTGAAATGGACTGTCCACCATCCAGAGTGGTTCCGCGTTGGTTCCTTTCTGAAGATTCAGCTGTTGCTCCACTGAGCCCCCCCAAAAAAAAGCAAAAAAGCAAATGCCTTGTTGATGACGTTTTTATCCAAACACAGAAAAACGATGGGCAAATTACTTCTCCTAGGAAGGCAAATGTATTCACGGAACAGGGAAGAAGTCACAGCAGTGTGTAAATGGCGATAATCACGTTGGCTGTAATGTTGTTATGTTGTTTTATGGAGCCGTACCGCGGGGGGGGGGGGGGGGTTTCATTCCACATTTTACTCATGAGCGGAGAAGATTATATTCCTAAAGAAACGATTCACAGCCTCACAGTAATTCACGCTGACGCCGCCGCCGCGTTCAGAGGACGCCTCCGCTCGCTCCGATCAGCGCCGCTTCCACGTCAGCTGATCGACCGGCGCCGCTCAGCTGTCACCGAGCGACAGACCGGGACTCTAAACCCCCCCCCCCCCGCCCTGACGTTGATGAGTGAGGCGGGGCATTGATCCGACTCCGGCGGGATTACATCAATTGATTTTGGTCCTCTCGGTGTGAATATTTACCGCTGATGAAGCGCTAATGTAATTCTCTGCCAGGCTCGTTTTAAACTAACAGAATCGTTTGATCTTGATCTGGGAGGATGTCGGCCCGACGTCTTTTAAAGATGTTTCGGTGTCGCCTACGCGTCATCAGAGAGAATATCAGAGTGCGTCCAAAGAGACTCGCGCGCATCGTGACAGTTCAGCATCGTCTTCAATTGCATTTCGGAGATCGCGCTTTCGACTCCCGATTCCTCTCAGACCTGTCCAGGATGCGTCGGGATCTGTTCCAGCTGGGGGGCCGTGACCCGACTCGGGGCTCGTTAGCTCTGCTCAGTGGGTGGTGGCGGGGGGGGGGGGGGGGCGTTGATGTCCTTGGTTCACACAGTAGCAGCTGGTGCCGGTCGATGTCCTCCCGCTCTGACCGGTGTCCCTTAGGTTTAATTGAAAGACAGTTTCACTGCGCTCAATCTTCTCATTTTGTCCCAGGTGCCACATCCGAGTGATCGACACCTTCGGCACGGAGCCGGCTTACAACCACGAGGAGTACGCCACCCTGCACGGCTACAGGACCAACTGGGGCTACTGGAACCTGCGCGGCCAGCAGTTCATGACCATGTTCCGTACGTGGGCCCACGCTTTCTCTCACGCGGACCGTCTCTTAGCTTTCATCACAAAGGGTTCATCCCGGGTTTGAATGTTCTTCCTCTTCCTGTTTCGTATCCTGAAAGTCAACCAGCTAATGGATGTAAATATCAGCGCCATTGTTTTACCACACAAAACGGTTGGAGTCTGACAGTTGCTTTGTGTTCTCCCCGGCAGCACACACTCCAGATAACTCCTTCATGGGTTTTGTGGCGGAGGAGCTGAACGAGACGGAGCGGCGGAACATCCAGCGGAACAAGGTCCACAACATGGCCGTTGTGTACGGCAAGGACGCCAGCATGTGGAAGGTCAGTGTCGGCTGAACGGCTCCCGCAGAACTCTCTGCTGTTGATCTGTGTGCGGTGCACTCGGGTAACCTCTCATCTACGACGCCGTAACTTTAAAGCTTTTCCAGTGAAAGATGAGAAAGAGCTACACAACATGAAGCCGAGTGTGGTGCCGCGGTTGTGTAACTGTGGTTCGGCAGCTCTTTCAAGAGGCTCCCAGCGACCCCCCCCGCCCCCCCCCCCCTTTCACGTGACTTTCGTTGAGGGGACCTCGTATCAGCTGAACAGACATCGCGTTTCTTATCAAACCCACAGAGAACGGCTTCCTCGCCCACTGGCGCTGATTCTGTTGTATTCGTGGGGAAAGTTTGCAGCAAAATGGACCAGACCAAATGGAATGTATTAGGTCTGCAGTGGAGAGTGGCATTCCCAAACGGGCCTTATTAATTAATGACATCCAGCAGAAGCTTTCGTTGTGCCTGAAGCACGATCCGCCCGGAAGGATCAATGTTGGTGTTTTTGTTTTATCCTCCTTCAAATGCAGCACTTTCAGGATAAAGTTAAAATGTTCAGCGTTATTGGCCACTCATTGAGGTACGACGGAAGAGTATTAATAGAACAGCGATTGAAGTCAGCGTGATAACACCACTATTGATGTTAGTCCCAAATAGAATACAAGATGCCTGTGCATTGAGGGTTACACTGCCAACAGGAACTGCTGATTTGCCTAAATTTAAACAAATATTGGCTAAAAACGAGCTCTGGTTGTAGCCCACGGGAAAAAATGTAGTCCCCTGTTTATTTTTCCCCGGAGCTCCCCTGGTGTCCCTGTGGGGGGGGGGGGGGGGTGGGGTCCTGTGCATCTAACCTGTGTTTGCAGTCGCTCATAAGGTTCTGTGAATCCAAACGGAAAGTTTGGGGAGCTTTCGCATTCCGCTTGCATCATCAAACGTGCATCAGACACCGCGGTGCTCCACGTTCCACTTCCTCCAAACAAGTCTCTCCTCCTCCAGGAATCCGGCCTAAAGTGTGATGGTAGAGGAGCAATTGTTTTTGTTTAGTGAAATTTTCCCTCCGAGCTGCTGGCACGATTTCTCCTCCTCGCTGTAACTTTGAAGCACGCTGCAGCACCCCCCCCCCCCCCCCCCCCCCCACACCACCACCCCCCTCCACCTTGCAGCTTTGTTCCTACACAACACTCCCCGGCTCGCTCAGCAACTCGAGCTGCGCTGGAACATTTGTGCATCCGACAGATCTGCGGCGTGAAGACGGTTGTACCTGGAATCTCTCCGGACAAAGAACCCCCCCCCCCCCCCCCTGCCGAGAGCAGCCTCTCCCTCCACCTTTTGAGGTTATGAGTTTCATGTGAGAGATTTGGGATGAGTAAAGGTCCCATGAGAGGAAAGAGGACTAATACTTGATGTCATATTCTGTCTTTTCCTTTACAACCTGCCTCTCGCTACTCTGCTGCTGTTCTATGCAACATTCGTCCTCCCATGATGCATCACTGATGGATTCCCTCAGCTTCAAGTAAGTACACCTGCTTTTCACTGGTATTATTCATGGTTCGAATAGCAAAATAAGACTTTTCCTGTTTTTTTAGATGCCAATAAATGTATATTTCGCTTCAGCTGATGAATAGATCGTAACTTTTGAATGACAGGTCATCAAAAGTGTTTCAAATATATGAAATAACTTAGTTACAGATCTCCTACTAAAGCATGAACTTCTTCCGTATTGTAGCATAGAGGAGCTTATTAAAATGAGATAAATTAAAGTTGAGGTTTGTCATTTTTTTTTTCTTCCTCTTTTGTCAAAGCAAAGCAAAAGTAGAAGAAATCTTATCTTATCTTATCATCGCTCGAAAACTAAAATTAAAATCACCCAAGATGAAAAACGAGGAATAACACTTGGATGACATTTATAAATGATTTATTTCTTGAAGACACATCATTAGTGAATAATTAATATCATTCCCTCAGAAACACTTGAGATAAACTAATTCAGTTTCACAAATAGTCTCCACGGGGCGACGCCCAAGATACACATGGATTCTTTCACAGGTACCGAATGAAGGAGGAGCACAGTTGGGTCTCTTCATCTGCTCGCCTCATGTCCATCAACCACATTTGGTTCAGGCCGGGGGTCGTGCTGCTGCCCCCCCCCCAAAACCTTTGGGCTGTCCTCCTCTCGCGCTTTCAGGAGCAGTTTGTGTTCCATTCTGTTTATTCTCCTCGATCAGTACGAAGCAGTAACTCCACGGTGCCCATGTTTACATTTCATCTGCCTTTTTTTTGCCCCCCCCCCGTGTATTACGAAGGGAAAAGAAAAGTTCCTGGCCATTCTGCATCGCTACATGGAGATCCACGGCACGGTCTACTATGAGACGCAGCGTCCTCCAGAGGTGCCCACCTTTGTTAAGAACCACGGCCTGCTGCCTCAGCAGGAGCTGCAGCAGCTGCTCAGACAGGCCAAGGTGAGGCTTTTTATGATCTGAAGATGGTTTTGTTGACCTGGACGTGAGCCGACCAGCTTATAGCTCCATCGTCACCTCCCCCTTTTTCATTTTCCCGCCCAGCTCTTCATCGGGTTTGGCTTCCCCTACGAAGGTCCCGCCCCTCTGGAGGCCATAGCCAACGGTTGCATCTTCCTGCAGCCCAAGTTCAATCCCTCTCACAGCTCTCTGAATCATGACTTCTTCAGAGGGAAGCCCACCTCCAGGAAGGTGGGTTGTTGTCTGTTATCTCAGCCATCACGATCAAGGCGTTTTAACTTGACCCGTTTTATAGTGAATGTTATATCCCATTTATTCCTCCCCAGGTGTCCTCCCAGCATCCCTATGCAGAGCAGTACATTGGCAGGCCGCATGTCATCACCATCGACTTCAATAACTCTGAAGAGTTTGATGCGACCGTCCGTGAGATCATGAGGATGAATGTATGTTGATTTATTGGTGTTTTCCCTCCTGGCTCAGCATTGCGCATTATTATTCCGGCCTCGTCATGTGACGGCCTTCCGCTGCATAATGATTTCAATAGTTTGCTGTTGCACACTTTAAAGCCTGACTTGACCCACTTCTGGAGCCCTCAGCCTTTCAGTAGACCTCTTAATTATGGCAACCCACGGTACAGAAAAAGTGCTGAGCTGGGCCCCGCTCCGTGCGCCGCTAATTGCTTGAGATATTATGCTCCTCGGGAGGGAGATTGTGCCCACACCTGGGTCTACATGCAGCAGATCATATTAATCAATCACGCTGTGCTCAATCTGTCGCCAGAAACCGCCGCGGGCCTCTCGCAGCGCCAGAGATGCATGTGCACCTGCAGCTTTTCTCGAATGGGCCTTGTGTGTCCCGCTGATTGAGGCAGAGTGAAGGAGACAAAAGCAGATGTATTTGTATTGCACATATCCCACCACGAGGCAAACCAGAGGGAACTTTAAATTGTTATTTTCAATAAAGTATGGGAGGACAAACAACACTAATCACACAGTCGGACCGGGAAAGTTTCCTGTTAATTTAAAAGAATTAATTGGAAGTAACGGCAGCTTAATATTCCTTAATCTTAATGAGCAAACCTTCGCGGTTCAATGTCAAATTGTCCAATAGATAATTCCAATATGTTTTGTATTAGAAAAAGGGATGGTTTGGGAAAGACCATTTCCCCCACCCCCCCTGGCTCTGAATCCATTACATAAATATGCCCAAAAGGAAAATTGCATTGCGGAATATCTGATGAAGTGCCAGATACATTTCATTAAACTCGAATGAAATAAAGTAATAACAGAGCGCTAAAAGCATCACAACACTAAAAAGAACCATCTATCAGTTTAAAGCCCGAGTGCCAGTGGCCTGATAATAAACAGTGAGATCTCTCACTCGAGGGCTCGTGAGGGACGTTCATTGCTCAGTGGAGACTCTTGACACAATGTCTCATGATGTGTTCATGATAATCGAAATCATCAAAAGAATATAGGTTTTAAATTGTAGCAATAAGCCTCCTTCAAAGACCAAAGACATTAAGCAGCCGTTTGTCTGCAGCAGCGGCGGCCTTCCCCCTGTTACAGCCGTGTTCCCCACAACACTGAAAAGCCATTGATCAGTGTCTCCGTGGACCGGAATCTATTTCCTGTCATCAAAGAGACAGACAATGAGCGACGGCCCCTCGCATCGACGCTGATAACGGCACCCGAAGGACACAGGACGCACAAAAACATCATCCTCCTAGTACTTGATGACCTGAAGGCTGCGTTCGGTTGAATCCATCGCTTGACATATTGATGAAGTCATCGCTAAACATAATTAAATCACTTTTCAAAGCTGTCACCTGTGATGTATTAGGTAATTGATTTTAATGTATGGCATGATATAAGCCACTCGCGCTAATGAATGTGTCAGCTTTGATTAACTATCAGATGCTCTGTTCCTGTAATTATATTTTCTTATTTCTGAG
The DNA here is from genome assembly GCF_949316345.1 of Pungitius pungitius. Lineage (NCBI taxonomy): Eukaryota > Metazoa > Chordata > Actinopteri > Perciformes > Gasterosteidae > Pungitius > Pungitius pungitius. Next base: position 3,587,617 of record NC_084911.1, on the reverse strand, counting down.
GACACACACACACAGACACACTGTTTCTTCATCCGTGTGGACATGTGTGTTTGCAGGTGAAGCCCTTCTTGCCGTATGAGTACACCTGTGAGGGGATGCTTGAAAGAGTTCACGCCTACATTCAGAACCAGGTGGGTCTCAAAACTCAACCAAAGTCAGAAGGCATGCTGGGTAAAGTCACGATGACGCAATGGAAAGTATCTCCATTTGTTGTGTCAAAGCAGATCGAGTTGTTTGGATAAAACACAGTAAGAGAAACCGGATGAACTGTTGAGCCACTTGTGCCTGTCTTATTATCGCTCCATACAATGGAAGGAAAGTAGTGCTTTCTGAAACTATATCGGCTTTGTTAATAAATAATGTCCCTAAATCACCATGGCTACAGAGGGAGTCCACAGCGGTAGTTCAAATAGAATATAATTATAAAATCAAGATACACAAGGTACACATGTTCCTTGTCATTGATTACCAGACATTCAAATTTAGATTAAAGCATCCAAAACCAAATACGTTTCCACGAGGAAAATAAAATGAAAAATATTATGAATCCAAATAGTGGCATTTCCATACGGCCCATATATCCGTCTCTTAACCCTGTGTGTGTGTGTGTCTGTGTGTGTGTGTGTGTGTGTGTGTGTGTGTGTGTGTGTGTGTGTGTGTGTGTGTGTGTGTGTGTGTGTGTGTGTGTGTGTGTGTGTGTGTGTTTAGGAGTGGGAGATCGGAATCCCAGTTATTGGACACTGGCAGCTCGTTTTAATAAACGGGTTCGAAGGCCAATGGGACGTGTCGGGGAAATGTTATTACCTGGGTCTTATGAATAGCCCCAGCTGGATAATTACGCCTCCAAACATGGTTTCCCATTGGCTGGCGTAGCTGCATGGGTATCATTTCCTGGAGGATTCACGAGGTCTTGTCAGCTCTGATAAGCGCCTGTGGATCGTAACGGTTCTTTTTGTCATTGTACCACAGCTGCGTGCGCAATTCTTTTATTAAGTGTTTGCAATACAACAACTAACGCTTTTTTTCTTCCCCCCTCTGTTCCGCCCCGGCAGGACTTCTGTCGCCCCGAAGCTCCGTTCCCTCCGGTCAACTCGTCCTGGCTCGCCGGCGCTTCGGGCCCTTTCGTCCTCCCGCCCAACTCCAGCCTCCTCACCTGGGGCGCCAACGCCGGCGCCCACGCGGCGTGGCCCCCGCTCAGCGCGCTGCGCCTCCTGGCCTCGCCGGAGGGCCAGTCGTGCGTGAGGGCGTGCCGGACCGCGGGACTCGTCTGCGAGCCCGCGTTCTATCGCTTCATCAACATCCGGGAGGCCTTCAGCGCGTAAGGGGAGGGGATTTTTTTTTAATAACGTTGAACGTTAAACGCTGAATTTGAAGTAAACATCATGTATCGGGAGTTTAAAAAAAAATGTTTACATTGATCTTTGGGTGCTCATAGGACAGTTGTTTCTGAGGGGGGGGGGGGGGGGTGAGCGGGAAGCTAATCGGAAGATCGCCAAGTTATTTCGCACAAATGGAAAGATCCTGGATCCCAAATAGCTGCAGGAAAACCATACGTGTGTGAATTTAGCATATAGATTAGCTCCTTCATAGCAGCCTCTGCTGTCGGTGGATGAATGGGTGAGAGGTTGAAAAGGGTTTTTTTTTCCAGTCTACTATACCCATTATTGTGTACACAAATTCATCTTGCATTGTGTCCCAGCACAATGCCGCATGCGCACGATTGATTACTTCTGGATTCATCGTGGACTTCTTGAGTTGCTCATTCTGCAAAATAATAAATTGGTTTCAGTTCCTTTCCCTCTTCGCAGTGTCATGGCTCATTAGCACTCGCAGTTACACAATTATGCAGCAGCACAAACTACAAAGGGAGACACCAGGGCACTCTTTAACTGTCATACCTCCCTTCACGGGGGGCAGAACTGTAACATTAATATGAATTCTGATTGTGTGACAATGATCTTCAAGTCCTGACCGTTCATTCTAATCTTTGTCCCCCGTCCTCGCCTGTCCTTCGTTTCCAGACTGGACCTCCAGTGTGACGGGTTGGAGTCGGAGATGAACCACCTGTTCCCCGCCTTCTCAGCGGAGCATGCGGAATGCGGCCTGCAGCGGGACCCGCTGCTGTTCAGCTGCGCCGGCTCCAGTGGCCGATACCGGCGCCTGTGCCCCTGCAGGGACTATCGCGTGGGCCAGGTGGCGCTGTGCAGAGACTGCCTATGACTGGAGGAGGGTGCTTTGTAGTCGCCCCGTGGCACGTGAACTCTACTCTCAGGGAGCTGCATGATTGTACTTTGAATGTGGTGGGTTTGAGGCTTTTCGACGTGGCTGCAGCGGGACCACAGTTGGCGACGCGAGGTCTCGGCGGTAAAACCACCAGCGGTCGAACTGAAAACGTTGATTTAAAAAGAAACATTGCAAATGCTTGAAATTCACAAGTGTGTTTTTTTTCGGTGTTGTGTGAATACCTACAGTCATAGTGGAGTTTGGATATTTGTACTAGATGCACCCAAAGGCATTTGCACCATGTTGAGATGTACTATTTTACATGTCATGTAACAAATATATTTGTACATAAGTGTTGTTTAATAAAATACAGGCAAAGAGTAATCGATGCCTTATTATTTGCGGGAATTAATCTCTCAATCTCTTGGCCCAGGGAGTCATGTAAAACAATAGATCCACATACTCAAATCTGATTGGTCTAGTTTATCCGTCCCTGAGACCTCGTCCATTTGTTTTTTCCCTCCTGCGAACATTCCTCCCGTCCGCGGAACATAAATATATTTCATCCTCTCAACAGCGTTATAAGAGAAGCAGCTGATCTACTTATAGGAGCAGTTTGAAGAATAATCAGGATATTCCTCGTGAATTTAATGAGGATTAAGTACGTGTCCACACAAACACAGGAATCCTAATTCTGTGCAAATTGGACTTTGTTACCGATCTCTCACTGAAGAACGGTTTCAGGTTCGAGGAAGGAAAGTGTGTGAAAGCACAGGAAAGAAATGGACGACTCCTTTCAGGACTTATCTGCAACAGAGATGCAAATAACCCGAAGCTGCAGCAGGATTTTAATGAAGAGGCTGTTGGATTCAGCACCAGAGAGAGCAACAGGACTCATTTCAAGCCGAGCGTTTGGTGTCCAGTGGCCACGTGTGTGTGTGTGTAGAGGGCCAATGACTGACACTTTTTTTTCTTTATGGCGCTCCGGTCATCCACCAACAATTTAACATTTATTTATTTCTGAGCTTCAATTCCTCGTGTTTCTGTTTCTTGACACATTGTGAAATATAGTCAACATGAATTAATCACATCTCCAAACACAATCAAATTGCTAGACAATTTTATCAATAATGTATTAAATACACAAGTTACAATTATCCTTTTTTCACATTAGTCCAACAATATTTCTTTTGAGCACATCGCAGTGAACACATACTGTACATTATGATGTTAAAGTCTCCAGTTTTCATTTGCATTTGAATCCATTTCTCTTCATGGCTATTTTAAAGCCCCTTTACAGGTGGACATTTTAACATCCTCAGAAACAACGCGATGGGACTCGAGTCATTAACGCGCGAGCTGCTTCTCCACTGGAGCCCAAAGCCTTCCCTTCGGATCAGACGCTTTTAATGAGACGGCCTCAAGGGGCCTCTGCTTTCTCATTTACTGGTGCTGGTGTCGGTTCCATTGATCGTGAGGACTATTTCCCAGTATGGCCCCGATTTCGCCCGTTGCACTTCCTAATCGCTGCCCTCATTTTGAGCTTTTCCTCCCAGGGGAAGGATAATATTTGTGTGGTAGCTGCAGCCAGGAAAGCTGTGACTCTTTCAGGGCTTTCATGGTGTGAATGCAGGTATTTAACAGAGAAAGTTTGTCAAAGAAGGGGTATAAATACACCACTTGAGAGTTTTCTCAAAGGGTGTTTTTTAACACCTATAATTCTGCGCCCTACATTTAAGTGGGGACCACTTTATGCGTTTTTCACCTCTTCTAAAAGGGCAGAAGCTTCAAATGGAAGACGCCTTTTCGTCTCTGCAGCTGTGGAGGGTCGCCGGTGGCCAGAAGATGACGATATGACCGGTCCAATCAGAAAGAGTCACCGACCTGTCAGGAAGCCGGACCCTTTTAATCTGTGGGCCTCGCTGGTCGAGCGACGCAAAGCACAAAGTGACGAGACGTTGAGTGAAGTGGATCTTAGAAAATGTTTCCTACGATCCACCTAAAAACAAAGACATTCTGTTTTTGTCATCTTTTTTTGTGCTCAAGGTTTACTCTGAAAGCGGATAAAACAAATGTCCCTTAATGGCAAGCGGCAAATATCAAGATTGCCATGGCAACGGTGAAAACAACAAACTCAAGGTTGAAAAAACGACAGCACAAACCAACGCTAAAACTTTACATTATTATTACTATTCGATACTTCTTGCTCATCCTTTCTCTCCTGCTCTTTAGTATGAGGGACGGCCTCCCGAAATCATGAATGCATGACATATAATGGCTCTCTGATCCCCTCTCCGTGTGTGTGTGTGTGTGTGTGTGTGCTGATGCCTTTCTCCATAATGGAGTGCACCTGTTGTATGAATAAAGAACCGCAGAGACCTTTTAACATAATGAATATGTGCTGCAGCAGGTCAGCGATGTGCCCGTTCTAGTTGTGTTGCTTATAACGGTATCATACACTTCATTAAGCTCATTTCTTTTCCTTCCTCCACCTTTACGTCTCTCCGCCCTGAGCTTCTCCATCACATGTGAACGAAAACAAGAGCGTTAAATTCAACAGCCAAGCCAGCACTTTATTGCCACTGCACGTCCATTGTGAAATGGTTCGAAGGGGGATTTGTTTCTTTGCTCTTTGTTCTGTTCTGACTCCCTCGGGTTACAATGCAGACAGTCAATACTCCGTGTGCGCCTGACGACATGAAGGCGTGAAGTGGAATCTGCAGGATTGGGTGTGTACCCCCCCCCCCCCCCACACACACACACACAGTGGGGACTGCTGCATTGCCTCGGCTCAGGTCGATCTGGGAGGAGGCAGCGCGGACACAACCGAAATACGTGGAATCACAAAAGCTCCCCCGTCGATCCTTCAGCTCCACGTCCGCTCCTGAAAACCAATATGCACTCGAGCTACACTTGTTTCACTACTCCACACACTCAGACTCAGAAACCCAGCTCTAAATGAATGGTCGTGTGACCATGAACAGCTGGATGTGTTTTTTAAATAACATTATTGAGAAAGCGTTGACCTGGTTACTGTACATAGACATGTCCCTGTTGCCAATGGGTGTAACAGCTGGAATAAGAGAGAAATATCTGTGTGTTCCAATTCACATAAGAACATATTTAGTGTGCCAGCAACATGTCTTGTTGGTCCCGATGCTGAGCGGCCAAATGCACAATCAGGTGGCAACTTGCCGCACGCAGGCCAGCGTGTTATCCTCCCCCGCTGTGACCCCCAAGACTCACCACCGCAGAAAAATGAGCAAAAGGATCAAAGTTCAAATGTATCAATATCAGCAGCTGTAATGTAAAGCAAACAAAGTGGGTATACATCGAATGTGGTTGTTCCAATGAAACGACACTCCGAGGAGAGTCCAGAGTCGTCTTCGGGTTCACATCTGTGACAGACGTATGTCCCCCCAGGGAGCGTCTCCCTCTGCTGGACATGCCACCCTAACCCCCGTTAAAGGGACACGCTGCACACTACACTCATGAGTGCGCATTTCCTCGGTAACGCGCGTCCTGAGCGGCCCCCCCAAAGCAGCACAAAGAGAAGTCGTGGAGGAGGTGGGGGGGGGGGGGGCTACTCCGCGGCTATTCTCCGTTACTGAGTCACGGCTCGCCTCTGCCAGCTGGCTACAGAGTCCCAGCTGTCGGCCTCTGTGCCAACGCCGAGGCCACTCCATTAATGGACGCATTGAGCCCACCAGGCGTAGGGGAAGTAACCCTCCACTGTGTTGTGTGCCAGCGTCTCACATAAGAGGAGGAGGGGGATCTGAGAGGCTTGGTGACCATGTACCTTTAGTCCTGGAGGGAAAAGAAAGAAGGCTGACAGCTTGAAGGGAAAGTAGTTAAAGAGAGAGAGAGAGAGACCGTCCATCCGCCGTGTGGCGCAGCGCCCTGAGTGGACTGTTAGGCTGTAACAGGAGTGATTGAGACAGTGGGGGGGGGGGGGGGGGGGTGCACAGGAGAGAAGTGGAAAAGGTCTCCCTGCGGAGAAAAGGATTTTTTTCTTAAAAAGACGAGCGGAGGAATCGATACAGGTGGTTAAGTGGCTCAGGCCTGGTTCTTATAAAAGCCTGACAAGAGATGGAAAAAGGAGGAAGAAGTGTACATGACAGCTTTTATTAGTGTGCCTTCAAAGTGATCGTCCGCTAACGTCAATGAAAGGAAACACAGTGAAAGGCGAGAGGTCTCAAATGGGAATCATCGTGGCCTTGAATCGAGTCGTTAGGACCTAGATGTAAAAGTTTTCGGGGAGATCAAAAGTATCATGCGGCTTCTTCAGAGTTTACTGAGAGAACTTTGGATTAATTGAGGAGTTGAAAAGGCCCGTTCAGTAGAGAAAAGGAAACGGCTCCACCGCCATTCAAAAAGTAAAGTTTGTCCCTGAAGCCAGAAAAGCATTGTGTGAATGCTTCTACTAAAAGGGTCACAACGGGCAAAACATATCGATGAGGAAGAAAAGAAGGTGTAGGGGTCACTAGTGGAAAGGTGCAACTGGTAAGAAATGGTTAGTTGAGTTGAGGTCATGAGCACGTGGAGGGGATCACCTTCAGGGGCCTTCGGCCAATCGGACCCTCCCATCACGTGAAGATCCCAGCATGCAATTCTATTTTTTAACCGACTCAAATGCGGTTTGGTTGATTTTTTTTTCCCACATCCACCCATTGTTACCAGGTCCGAATCCCTCAATGTTGGCTCTGCTGAGACAAAGATATGAAACGAGTGACAATCATCATTCCTTCCATCTGCGTTTCTGACCGACACAGGGAGGATCGGTCAGGTGACAAACAGCCAGTCGCGCTTCGATGGGACGGGTGCACTCGCGGAGACGTTGGAGCCAGGCCCCCCGGTCGCCGGTGACGAGCGAGTTGGCCTCGTGCCAAAGCGCACATCCGGCGCGGTAAACGATTCGTCTCTTGGCCAACAATGAAAGATGTTCCATCTCCCCGAGAAGCTCCTAATGAGCGTACGCGAGCCCCCGCGCACGCGCATGTTCCATGAATGATTCAAAGCTCGGTTAAATCCATTCTCCCGACGTCCCGATCATCCGCGACTCTCACTTCCCTTTCACGAGGCTCCGGGGCGTTTCGTTGGCATGGAGTTGACCCCGCGTGTGCTCACGGGGGAACTTTGGGTCTCCCTCGTTGTTTCCAAACGACAGTCACTTTGTTTTCTGTCAGCGGGTTTTCAAGAGAGACACAGCGGTTGTCTCTGCATGCAGCAATTCTGCACGCTGCATCGGCTATTTTGAGAAATGGAGCTGCAGGAGGTAGTTATTCTAATCAGATAAGCACCCACCAGAGGACGGTTTCCCGGGGTGATCTCCACACTGTAACCTCCCACTTTGATCGTCCTTAATTCATCTAAATGAGCTGCTTAAGACGGTCACAACTTGCAGAAATGACTAATTACATTTCTGTCATGCAACGCACCAAAAAAAGAAGAAACCCCCCCCCCCCTCCCTGACTTGGCTCTCCTCCTTCTAACATCATCCGTGCTGAAAGCAGAACATTGTGTCGTATCCCACACACTCTGCTCCATGCTCACACGGAAGAATACATCGATACAGAAAGTATCTGGGTGCCTTACGCAATAGTCTGCATGGTGATATCTTGCCTTAAAATGACAGGGTATGAAAAGAGAATAAGATATTTCGGGAGAAGGTGCCCTCCAGTTGCTGCATAGTTAATCACTTAATTCTTTCCCTCTAGAGACTCAACAAAACCCACTTGGTTTGTTTGACTGATGTATTTGTTTATTTGCCTCCTTGCAGCCTTATTAGAAGATCTACAATACACGGCTCCAGAGTTTTAAGTGGGTTTTAGGGGGGGTTTATGGGGTGGACTACTGCATGACTTGGCACAGGTTTTTTTTTTTTTTTCTTCTGCTGGTTGCCTGGCAACTTAAAGTCACGACAAGACTCTAGGAAGTTACAACAAGAAGACGGGAAACAGGCCGCTGCATGAAAGCAAGGGAAGGAGTGAGCTTCAGAGCTAACAGCCCATAGCACATCGTGGTGGTAAATCTATACACGTGTGCATTTCTCTTGTCAAATACTCCCCATAAGTAAAGGCCTGCACTGGATAATGGGTCATTGGCCGATAAAACAACAATGGAGAACAAAAGATAACCTGGAACTGGACGATGACCCCTCTTTTAAATCTCCACAGTGGGTTCTTCTTGCCACCACCTCACAGCCTGCGTGCGCTCCAGCGTCTTTCTCCTTTGGAAAAATGAAAAGTCACTGACGGCAAGCATCAGGATGATTGATTCGGAGCAGGATGGAGGAAAGAGCCATTTGTCACCTTGAGTACAGTGTGTTGCAATCTGGCTTTATAGCAGAAGACCAACATATAGTTCTACTTATCGGGCAGAAATTCAGAGGACACCATTGCACCTGGTCGACAGCTGCAGCCGGATCGGATTGATTTTTTCCAAAATGCAAAGATGAAATGGTGAACAATTAGGCAATAGCAAGCCCACAAAATGTCAGTGTCAACGGCGATGAGGTAAAGCAGCCAACGTGCACAATGCTTTTCCCCCACAGCCCAACGTGGAAACACTGCAGGTGGAGCACACCCTGGACAAAGCTTGACCATTTCGGCACGCTCTCAGAGCTGCAGCCACTGCTCCCAAAATGTCACGCGCTGGGAGAGGCGAGGGAGCCGCTACCCGGGCTGCTGGTGCCCGCTGAGCTGCAAGAAGCACCGAGGTGGAGTCTGTTGTGCTTTTTGGGAGTCGGGCGCATGTGTGGCTCCTGGTTTTCTCTAGACTGCCGGGTCTGTTTACTCCGAGTCCTTTTGTATTACAAGTGGCTCTCAGACGTAATTATTTGAACCCATTTGTGATTTTCCGTCTCACGCTGGCTTTGGCTCATTTTAAGCCGCTCTTCTGGGTGTTTTCATTGAACAAGTGTGCACTTCAAGAATCTCCTTCTCCTCCTCTTTGGTGAGAGGAACGGGGATTTCATGAAGCACACCTCATTTCTCTTGTTTCAAACCCTTGAGGGTGAGCTCGAGGCCGGCACCGTTTGATGTGGGTTTCACAGGGGATCGATGCCATATATATTGAATTAGTCTTTCTGCAGATACACGTACAGTATAACTCCTGACACTCCTATACCTTCAATTTAAGCAAAAATATGGATGTAAAAAATGATCTCTGAACAGTTAGGACAAAACAATAATCTATTTTTTATCTTCCAAGCCCAGAAAGTCACTGTACGGTGTGGGTGCGTGGGGGCTACAGACAAGGCACAGGACCTCAGGGTGGCGGGTTTCAAAACGCTTTTATTTCGTGCTCTGCTGCAATTCGCCGGTATCCCGCTCGCTCGCTCGCTCGGGGTGGCACCCTCCTCGCTCGCCCGCCTCACTGTCATTATAGGGGCGAGAGGACACACGTTAATTCACCCCAGCTGGTTGTCAAGTGTTTGCACCTGGCACTGTTCCCCGAGCCGCTCCCCCTCTCTCTCCCTCTGCGGCCGAGCCAAAACCACGCCCGCCACCACATACCCCCACCGCCCGACTTAGGCCGGGGAGCCGTCCGGCCTAGCTTACTCCCCCCCCCCCTCCCTCCATAGGGCGAGAGAGGAAGTCCGCCACGACCATCTGCGTCCCCGGCCTATGGACCACATTGAAGTTAAAAGGCTGCATGGCCAGATACCACCGAGTGATCCGGGCGTTAGTATCCTTCATGCGGTGGAGCCATTGGAGCGGGGCGTGGTCCGAACAGAGGGTGAATGGGCGTCCCAGGAGGTAGTAGCGCAGGGAGTCCACCGCCCACCGGATGGCCAGGCACTCCTTCTCCACCGTGCTGTACCTGGCCTCCCTCTCCGATAGTTTCCGGCTGATGTAGACCACGGGGCGGTCGACCCCCTCCACCTCCTGGGACAAAACGGCCCCCAGCCCCCTGTCCGATGCGTCGGTCTGCAGGACAAAAGGGAGAGAAAAGTTAGGTGTGTGGAGGAGCGGCTCCCCACAGAGAGTCTGTTTTACCTTCTCAAACGCCCGCTGGCACTGCTCCGACCACTGGACCGGATCTGATGCACCTTTGCGGGTCAGGTCGGTCAAGGGGCTGGTGAGGTCCGCAAAGCCGGCGATGAACCGCCTATAGTAACCCGCCAGCCCCAAAAACCGCCTCACCTCTTTTTTCGTCTTGGGGCGCGGGCAGGCTGCAATTGCCGCTGTCTTGTCTACCTGAGGACGCACTTGCCCACCCCCCAAGTGGTACCCCAGATACCGTACCTCCCTCCGTCCAACTGCACACTTCCCCGGGTTGGCGGTGAGCCCGGCCCGCCTCAGCGACCCCAGCACCGCGTCCACCCGCCGCACATGCTCCGCCCATGTGGTGCTGTGGATAATCACGTCATCCAGGTATGCGGCCGCATATGCGGCGTGCGGGCGCAGCACCCTGTCCATGAGGCGCTGGAACGTGGCCGGGGCACCAAACAAGCCGAAGGGAAGCATGGTAAATTGGTACAAACCATACGGAGTGGAGAACGCTGTTTTCTCTCTGGACTCTGGCGACAGGGGAATCTGCCAGTAGCCCTTAGTTAAATCCAGTGTCGTAAAAAAACGTGCAGTGCCCAGCCGGTCCAGGAGTTCGTCGACCCGGGGCATTGGGTAGGCATCGAATCGTGACACGTCGTTTACCTTGCGGTAGTCCACGCAGAACCGCACAGTCCCATCCTTCTTGGCCACCAGAACGATGGGGCTGCACCATCCGCTGTTGGACTCTTCTATTACCCCCATCTCCAACATAGCCGCTAATTCCTCCCGAACCACTTTTCTTTTGTGTTCGGGTAGTCTGTAGGGTCGTGACCTTACCGTCACCCCCGGGGGTGTCTCGATTTGGTGCACTATCAGGTCGGTGCGGCCTGGCCGGGGGGAGAACACATCAGCAAACCGCTTCTGCAACTGGGCAATGTCTGCTCTCTGGTCCTCAGAGAGATGACCCTCACACGGGAGCGGGGTGGGATTAGCCGCTTTTGGCACCTCCGGCCCCAGGTCCTCTCTTTCCGATACTGTGGAAATCAGAGAAACAGACTCCACCTCCCTCCAGGCTTTCAGGAGGTTGAGGTGGTATATTTGTGTAGCCCCGCCCCTGTCAGACCGGACCACCTCATAATCGACATCCCCCACCCGGCGTGTGACCTCGAAGGGCCCTTGCCACTTAGCCAGGAGTTTTGAGTTGGAAGAGGGAAGTAATACAAGTACCTTTTCTCCCGGTGTGAACTCTCGCAGCTTGGCTCCTCTGTTGTACAGCCGCTGTTGTCGTTCCTGGGCCTGGAGCAGATTCTCCCGTGACATCCTACCCAGTGTGTGGAGCTTTGCTCGCAGGTCCAGGACGTACTGGATCTCGTTTTTTCCGGGGGTCGGACCTTCCTCCCAGCTTTCTTTAATAAGGTCCAGCACCCCTCTTGGTGACCTGCCAAACAGAAGCTCAAAGGGAGAAAATCCCGTGGAGGCCTGGGGGACCTCCCGGACTGCAAACAACAGAGGATCAAGCCATTTGTCCCAATTACGTTCATCGTCGCTAATAAATTTACGGATCATGGACTTCAGCGTCCTATTCATCCGCTCTACCAACCCGTCGGTCTGGGGGTGGTACACGCTCGTGCGGACAGACTTAATGCCCAGTAACCCGTAAAGTTCTCCCAGTGTGCGCGACATGAACGAGGTGCCCTGGTCTGTTAGAATCTCTTTCGGGATTCCAACCCGGGAGATGACCTGAAACAGAGCCTGCGCGACGCTCTTTGCAGAGATATTGCGCAATGGCACTGCCTCCGGATACCGGGTTGCGTAATCCATGAGGACTAACACAAAGCGGTATCCGCGTGCGCTCCGGTGAAACGGCCCGATTAAATCCATGCCGACGCGCTCGAACGGGACCTCCACCAGCGGTAGCGGCCGCAGCGGGGCACGCGGTATGGCTGGTGAATTAACCAATTGACACTCCGGGCAGGACGCACACCAGCGGCGCGCGTCCGCCCGGATGCCTGGCCAATAAAATCGGGCCATTATCCGGTCTAGTGTTTTCCCGTATCCCATGTGACCCGCCATCGGATTATAGTGAGCCGCCTGGAAAATCATTTCCCGGCGGCTTTTCGGCACCAGCAACTGGGTGTTTTCCTGCCCCGTTCGAGTGTCACGACTCTCTATACAGTCTGTCCCTAATCAATGAGAAGTGCGGGTACGACCGTGCTGCGTCAGGGCGCACCAAATGACCATCAATTCTTATCACTTGGTCGTAGGCTGAGCGTAGAGTATCGTCACGAGACTGCTCGAGTGGAAAATCTTCCATGGAGCGGAACTCGGGAACCGCCGGAGTTTCCTCCGGAGGCTCCGCCGGTTCCCTCTCCCCCGGCGGCGTCGGACGACCTCGCGTCACCGCTGAGCACAGCACACATACCGCATGTCCCTGTCGGTCGTGAACGCACCCCCGCAGCCTGCCCCATTAGCGTGTTAAATCCCTCCCAATCCGTTCCCAAAATTACGGGGTGCGTCAGGTGGGAGCTAACCGCAACCTTTATCCTATATTTTCTCCCCCTGAACCTAAGTTCGACGGACACTATAGGATACTCGTGAATATCCCCGTGCACACACCTAATTTTCACCCGCGACGCTTCTACCAATGCCCCAGGCCGAACCAGGCTCTGGTGTATCATGGACTGCGAACAGCCCGAATCCACCATCGCCTGGCGTGTACCCCCCTGGATTCTTACCGGAACGCGGTACGTCGCTCCCGGGCCGGGGGAGGGTGATGGAGCGCCGGCAACCCGGATCACCTGCCCCACCTCCATCAGCGGGCACTCCCTCCGCAGGTGGCCGGGCTGCCCGCACCTCCAGCACTCCTGCCCTGACGTTTGAGAACCTCCCGGCGGGTCAGGAAGGGTGCCGGGGCTTGCTGGGGTCGGGGGGTCCCGGTGTAGGGCCGTCGGCGCCCGCCGTGGGGCCGGTATGGGCCGCCCCGCGGTCGGCTGCTGGCTCCATCCCCGTGGTGTGGCTGCTCCTCGGATTGATGGCGGCGCGCCCTCCCGGTCGCCCCGCCCGCTGGGGTGCACCGCCAGGTGGTCCTCGGCCAGGGTGGTGGCTGCCTCCAGCGTCGGGGGGCGGTGGTAGCGGACCCACGCTGCCGTGCGGGCCGGGAGCCCCTCCACAAACTGTTCCAGCACCACCTTCTCCACGACCTCCGATGCCGTTCCTTCCCCGTTCGGCCGGAGCCACCTGGCGGCCGCGTCCCGGAGCCGCTGCCCGTAGGCGAAGGGTCGGTCCTCCGGTCCCAGCCTGGCGCTCCGGAATCGCCGCCTGTGGTCCTCGGGCAGCAGTCCCAGCCGGTCGACCACGGCCTTCCGCACCGCTGGGTAGTCCCGCCGGGCCGCCGGGGGAACCCCCATGGCGGCCGTCTGCGCCTCCCCGGTCAGCAGCGGGAGCAGCCTAACGGCCCATTCCCCCCCCGGCCATCCGCACGCCTCCGCCGTTGCCTCGAAGGCTTCCAGGAACGCCTGGGGGTCGTCCTCCGCCGTCATGCGGTGGAGGGTCAGGCTTGCCATTGCTGATGGTCCCGGTGGTGGTGGTGATGGTCCCGACCGCTCCACCAATTGCTCCAGCGCCTGGGCCTGCCTCCCCACCTGGGCCTGGAGCATCCCCAGAAACTGCCGGTTCGCCTCCGCTTGTTCCCTCTGCATTGCCGCCAGTTCTCCCATCATTTGCCCCAGCGCGAGCACTGGTTGGGTCGGCATGCCCTGCTGCCCCTCGTCTGTCATCCTCCGCCGAGTTGGGCGCCACTGTACGGTGTGGGTGCGTGGGGGCTACAGACAAGGCACAGGACCTCAGGGTGGCGGGTTTCAAAACGCTTTTATTTCGTGCTCTGCTGCAATTCGCCGGTATCCCGCTCGCTCGCTCGCTCGGGGTGGCACCCTCCTCGCTCGCCCGCCTCACTGTCATTATAGGGGCGAGAGGACACACGTTAATTCACCCCAGCTGGTTGTCAAGTGTTTGCACCTGGCACTGTTCCCCGAGCCGCTCCCCCTCTCTCTCCCTCTGCGGCCGAGCCAAAACCACGCCCGCCACCACAGTCACCTATTGTTGTTTTGTTTTTCCTCAGCAGCATGCTTTAAGAATAGATGCAGACGGAGAATCACGGTGTGTATACACAGGGTTTGTGTGTGTGGGCATGAGAATAAGCAGGAAATTATTTCACTCTTAATAAAAGAGAAAACAGCAGCCATTGCATTTCGATTTCACTGGTCGAAAACATATGGCGAAATCATTTATTTTCACTGCAATAAGAGGCACGGTAATAGAAAACCTCCCTGGGGTTCAGACAGCTCATGCATAAAAATACCTTCATTTTAAACTAACAAAGGAGTCGTCTAAGCATGCAGCATCCAGACAACTATTTGTATTGTTATTAATCTGTGCTTTAGTTTGACCTTCAATCTACCCGCTGGGATCCAGAATAAGAACATTTGGTGACACACACACACACACACACACACACACACACACACACACACATTTACAGGATATCACACATGGGAGGGACTCACAGTGCGGTGGAACAGCCGGCTGTTCTTGTAGAGGAACATTTACAGTTGATGCCCATTAACGCAAGGTTCCCACCTTAAAGACACAAGTCCCCCCTTGTGTGTTCACTCTCTCATATTAAATGTCAATATGTGCATTTCTGTGAGGTTTCTCCATTATTGGTAATTATCTGAGGACCTCAAGTGGACGGGTTGATGAACAACAGGCTCAGGGAGAGAAATGTGAGGGGAAAAGCTCCTTGTTTCCTTTCAGGCTAACGGGGCTCACCTGGCGTGATGTGACCACCTTTCTGACCTGCAGCCTCCCCTCTCTAATTAGAGACAAGTCCCCCCCCCTCCCGCGCTGGCTCTGTTTTTGACCTTTGCACTGCTGCAGTGTGTTGGTTTCACATCTGACAAGCTGCCTGATCACATCAGCTCTTTGTTACGGCAGCTGGGAGGATTTCTACTGTTGAAATGTAGGTTTTACATCGCCGTGGATGCTTTTTAATTAGAATTAGCAGGCATGGGGGGGATTTTAAGGAGCAAATATAACATTTGTGTAATGATGAGTAAGCCAATAGGCCACTGCAACACTCATTTAAACAGAAGATCTCATTGAAGCGGATGAAGCTGTGGGGTCCCACAGTCACCTCGTGCAGCTCGTCTGATCACGAGCTTAAATGTCTTCTCATGACAAACAGAATGGGATTTGCGTTGCTTTATTATTTTGTATTATTAAATCCCTCTGTTTCTGCCAGGAATGAAGGCAAATTAACTCTCGCACCTGGTGTTGTTATCACATTGTGATGCTGTTTATGAAGAGAGAACTTTCTCTGATGAGAAGATTAAACACAAAACTAAGGTACCGTTTGCATTGATTTGTGGATGTTACAATTATTCATATCTTTCCAACTGTCCCTGATTATTTTTCAACTGTTTGATTTTTAGACGACTTACTAGTTATAGTTATATACTCAAGATCAGTATCACAAGCATTTCTAATGTTTTTTCCTTAAAAGAAATGTTTCTCTTTTTCAAAACGAAATTTTTATGTTTTGGTGGTTGATTCAAGTTAAATCAAATAATCAAGCTTTATCTCCTGGTTAATGCACAAAAGACAAATAGACTATTTCCCCTGATTAGGACTGGTCGAAGAATAAATATTCTTCTCCAAATAAATGGATAAATAAGCACACAGACACGTCATTTCATCAGGGAGTAAGGTACTTTAAATGATCTGATTCACAGCGTTAAACAGCTTCTGGATCAATTCTCTCCTCGTCATGTTTATTTCCTCAAAGCCTGGTCTATTTTTGTCTTAGATGGTCTCCATCGTAATTCGAATGGACTTTTTCTCCAGCGAAACAGAGAAAGAAAAAAAACGACTGGAGTGTGACTCATCAGCAATACTCACCTCACTCAGTCAGAGCTTAAGTTAGTTCAGCCCGGAATAGAAACAACAGTTCAACATGGTGATGGAGGTGGATGCTGGCAGGTAGCACAGGGGGGAGGGGGGTGGGGGGGGGGATGGGAAACCCTGCCGGCTCCAACAGGCCGAGGCTGCGTTAGGTGCAGAGTCTCGAGCTGGAGCAGTTAATATGTGAACCTGTCTGCTGCGTAATGATGACTCACTGAGTCCTACCTGTAATTGCCTGTTGTGTTGTAGCAGATCTTTCTCTCTGCACGGGCTAATCTTTCTGTTTACTGAGCAGCTGAAATGAGGTTTCTTCACACTCTGGATGAAAATATTTGTATTACACGTTGGGCATTCGAGTCAATTGAACGGGAGCGCTAAGAGGATAATGATAAGGCTGCAGCATCTGACGTTGTTGGACTACGATTACCACGAATAATTCAGACTGCAGGTGATACATCAGTGCACACCAGGGGTCAATCATTATGTTTGTGGTTTGCTTCGCCGGCGGTGGGTCCACGGTCTTCTATTGTAACAATATCCAGGATTAGATTTTGTTTTCAGTATTTAAACTTCTGCTCCATCGGGCAGAACAGAGAAATAGTTCCTCCAAATGGAGCCATTTGCCATATGTGTCCTCCAGTTATTGTTTTTGGTGAAATAGACAGAAGAATTTATGGCTATACATAATCTCGAAAAACTTTAAAGAAAAGAAATTAAATAAATAATTTCTTGTTTTCTTTTGTTATTATGTCATATGCAAGTATGCATATTGACATACTACTGCTGGGTAATATGCAACAAATCATAAAACAATTATAAATCCTATAAATCTTACAAAAAAACGTTCATGCATTTTCCCTCTAGCAACATGTATCACTTTTCTGTGCGGGTTACTCTTTTTAAGCAGAACTGCTTATGTGACAACAAATCACAAGCGACACAGACAAAGATCCCCTGAAGATCAGCTCCTGTTTGACTCATCCCCCTCTGCTGCCGCCCACCCTGTGTGGGTCCTTCACTGCTTTTATACCGTCTGGTTCTTGTTCACGTGGATTATCTCCGAATTGATTTTGTGGGATATCTACAAATTCCAGAACATTCCTCATTTTCATTGGTTAAGGTCCAAACGCCGTGTGAGAACCGTCTGTGATAATTATGATGATGTGTCATCTCTGTGTCCCGTGACGAGGGATTTGATGGGTTTGTCTTTGCGCCCCGGGGCCCGTTGTAAATCACTTGCACCACTGGTGGTGCTCAATTATTTATCCTGAATAAAGCGGAGACGGTTGCTGACGATATTTTTCGTTGTGCCTGCGGCTGATTTGGAATAAGAGCTTATGTGAACTCCACTTCCCCCTCTCACGGTGTGTCCCCTGCTGGACTCTAGTACCTTTTTTTTGTGGGCTGCCAGAACCAGAAGCTTTAAATCTCACCCCCTTGCAGATGCTGCTGCTTCAGGAGTGTCAACCAGCTGCTACAACAGCTGATGTGAGGCTGAAAAGGGACAGCAAACTAATATATATATATATATATATATATATATACATATATATATATATATATATATATATATATATATATATATATATATATATATATATATATTGTTGCATATCATATTTAAAATGCATTGTTTACATTTCGTGAGTCTAACGTCAGGCATCTACGTCATTAAATTCTTAATTTCCTTCATACGTGTATGAAGAGTCCCTGGAGGGCAGCTTAAAGTTCTGATCAGATAAATTAATTATTTAAACAACGAGTGGAAAGGAACGGAAGTGTGCGTCTAATATAAATTATAAGCGACGAGTCCTCATTTTACTTCAGAAAAGTAACGAACGCTTCACAATAAAACGATCAGTCACGCGGAAGAAGCGTCGGGCGGACTTCCGGTTTGAGCGGAAGGGGAGGAGCCAACAGCCGCTCTAGGCGAACAGGCGAACCTCAGCGACACTTTGTGCTCTTTCTGGTTGTTTTTCACGACGCGGGGAACTACCTTTTCCTCCGCCAGCTGACACCATGGATGACACGCAGACAGCAGAGAGTTGACAGCCGCGTTGACGCACCAATACACTCGCGGCTTTCAAAACAGCGGTGAGTTAAAGTTCGTCCGGTGGTTTGTTTCCGTTTTGTCTCCAAACCCGCACAAGCAGGCGCAGGGATATGCGTTTGTTTTGTATCCTCGGGTGTGACGTAACGGCGCCACGCGAAAAGTCTTCCTCTGCACACAGATCAGCTGACCTGTTCACACGGATCGATAAACCCGAGGAAGTGCCGTGCTTTTCAAACGATGTTTTCCGCTGTGTCATTATCCAGTGTTTGCGGTTATCTAACGTAATCCCGGTGGAGCCCCTGCCGCCATGGTGCAGGAATACCAGTCCCCGGTCCGGGTCTACAAGCATCCGTTTGAGCTGATAATGGCGGTGAGTAGCGTGACATCAAAGACTCTTATGATGTCAGAATTATCCACGCTTTTTTCACACCAACTTCTGTTTCTATTTGAAAACTCCGTGGACTAAATGTTATGCTGCTGTAGGTTGTGTCAGAGAAAGTAGACCCTTCCAGAAGTTTCCCCTCCCGCCCTCTTTCCTCCTGGTGCTGTAGTAAATGCATCAATGTGCAGGTCGATGAAGATCTATTTTCAATGCAAAAGTTATTGGTAAAAATACTCTTGATTATAGAAGTCTTCTGCAATTTTTTTTCATGCTATCGTTAATTTGATAAACCTTGAATCAAAACTTGTCATATGATAAACTATAGAGGAAAATGTCTCTGTGTGATGCAAAAGTAGGACAACGTGAAAATTGAAAGTGCATTTCCAAGATTCCACACTACACATTAAGCCGAAGACTTAAGCTGCGATGACACTCCGCTCCTTTGGCTCCATTTCCTTCACCAAGCCGTCCAAAGCGAACACCTGCACAGGCCTCATTTCCAGCCAGGCGTCCCTCACATAAAGTCCACATTCATCACGCATCACTGCACGTTATTGAAAAGGATCTCATAATGGGCCCTTTGTGAACGGTAAATAACTGCTCATGTGAAAAGGTCCCGCCGCTTGCAGCCCAGAGGAGGGAACCCAGTGCGTATAGTCTGTCATTTATCTCTGGACGTTGTCGTCACCCCCCCCCCCTCCTCCCCCCCGGCTGATGTCACAACCTGCGTCCTGGACAGCGCTTAATGTTTAACCAGTTACATCACCGTTGTCTCTTTCATCACGCGGCTCGTCGGTCCCGGGTTTGTGTTTCTAGGAGATGGACTGAGCTGTGAGTGCATGGCCGACACCCCCCCCCCCCCCCCAACCCCCACCCCCCCGAAACAAACAAAGCACCGCTGCACAGCCGACGTGGAATATGAGGACGGAAAGGGACATTGGAGTCAAAATGCACCCAGTTATGCTCAAAGTTCTGAGAGGAATAGGAAGGTCAAACATTTCAACGAGTCTGCTTTTAGTCGATGCTGCTTCTTCTACCAGGGAAACGTATCCCAGTCATGTGTTTGTGGCTTTGGGGAACTTCATCTCATTGATTAGTAACTCCAATGCTGTGCCATGTCAATACAAACCGCATGTATACGTGTGTGTGTGTGTGTGTGTCGCTGAAACACTACCACGTGAAAAAAAATGCATATTGATCCTCTTCGTTGTAGAGCCATCTATCACTTTAGATTGATTTGCTGTGGTGTAATGCACACAATATTAATTCTCACCCTCCACCATCCGTATAGGTTTTATTTTTTTCCTATGCAGCAAAATGGGACCACTGGCAGCCCCCTGTTGGGACACGTATGAAACCTGGTGACCTTGTTGAGCAGTCTTTGCCTTCTGTAACTCTTGAAAGGTCTCATCCGTATGAACTGCTTCTAGTTACATAGGCCAAAGGACGGTTTCTCGCCCCCCCGGCTACTGAATCAATATTTACAGGTGGCCTGGACAGATGATCGTGCAGTGAGCCGCTGTGAGACTAGGTCCACTCTCCTGGCAAGACGAGTGACCACATAACGAGTCCGTTGGAAGCAACTCCCCCGACCAATCGGAGAGCGGCCTCGGAGTGGGCGGGACAAGAACCTGAACCCTCACTGGGAACGGAATGTACAGAAGACCTGTGCTCAAAAAACAGATGAGAAGTTAAAGGGAATGCCAGTTACAGGGATCAGCTGCGCGTGCATTCGAAAGCTTGACACTTCTTTAAGGCAAAATTAAGGAATTCATCTAACTCCTAAAAGAAGAAGGCTCCATTAAAGTTGTGCAAAGATGTGCATGTACAGAACGCACAGATGTACAGAAGCAAATGCAGACAAAGCAAAAATACCTGAACTAATGGCAAAATAAGGAGACCCACTTCTCTCCGTTAACAACACACAGACGGAAGAACAAACTGTCTTTCTGCCCATCATCAAAAACAGGAGAACTGCTTCAACGTGTCTATCCTGTTGA
This sequence comes from Pungitius pungitius, assembly GCF_949316345.1. Taxonomy (NCBI): domain Eukaryota; kingdom Metazoa; phylum Chordata; class Actinopteri; order Perciformes; family Gasterosteidae; genus Pungitius; species Pungitius pungitius. The sequence continues at coordinate 3,567,007 of NC_084911.1, read as the reverse complement.
ACAATGCAGAGCTTCCTTCCTAAGAAGGAAAGACTGAAATAGGCTTGAGGTCTCTGCTAGTTAGTTGTGAAACTACTGTAGAAAAGATATTATTAAATAACCGTGAGCAGGGGACATATATATAAAATATATTTCCCCCCTCGCTCTCAGGCCTACGTGAGGAGGTTCCCGAGGTCCCACCTGATCCCGGTGTTTGTGGACAGCGAGATCCTCAAGGAGACCCAAAGCAAGGATGGCGCCACCCTGGTCACTGAGAGGCGCTGCGTGATCGACATCGAGGCCCCGCGGCTTCTCAAACGGGTACGCCCCCCCCCCCCCCCCCCCCCTTTGAAGAACAACAAAAGGGACGTTTTGTCCAGACGTCGGACAGCGTGATACTGAGTGACTGTTTCTGCACGCAGATAGCCGGCGTGGACTACCTGTACTTCCTGCAAAAGAACACCCTGAATCGCAGAGAGCGGACGCTGCGCATCGAGGTCCACAACGAGACCTTCTCCAACCGGGTCGTCGTCCGTGAGTGCTGCAACTACACGGTGAGCTCCACGGGTTCACAGTGAGCCGCGTGCACTGAACCCTGGTGTCCTTAAAGTCAACGTAGGGCGACTCGCATGTGGTCACTTCATCGGTGTTTTATTATCAAGTACAGGTTCATCCGGAGAATGAGGACTGGACGTGCTTCGAGCAGACGGCTAGTCTGGACATGAAGTCCTTCTTCGGCTTCGAGAGCACGGCGGAGAAGCTAGCCATGAAACAGTACGCTAGCAGCATTAAAAAGGTTTAAATCTTTGACTCTTAAAGTAAACGATCCCAGGATTGTGCCTGTGGTATCGGGGTCCCTTGAGCGTGTCTGTCCTCGTTCTTGTTGCAGGGTAAAGAGATGATCGAGTACTACCTCAAAGAGCTGGAGGCAGAAGGGGTAACGCACATACCTCGTTGGACTCCTCCCGTTGACCCCGGCGCCGCCGGGCTTCAGCCGACGCCCCGCTCCGCTGCCAGAGCCATCCCGGTCAGCGCAGCGGAGACCGGGCCGGACAGCAAAGAGCCGGCCGGCCCCCCGGAGCCAGTGGCCGGCTCTCCTGACGGTCAGTGACTGCTCTCACTGATGCTTAAGATATGTGTACTTCCTGCTCTTTCCTCCCTCGACTTGCTTTATGTCTTTGATCAATGTCAAAGAAACAGAATACCGGGCAAAGCTTTCAGAACCAACGTGACCTGTTCTCTACTTCTAGTAGCGAGTAGGTGGTTTGTAGGGTCTCCGATTCCTGCAATGTGTGCTAATCTTTACGTGTGTCGTGGCCTGCAGACAAACTGGATGCTGATTACATCAGACGTTACCTTGGTGACTTGACACCTCTGCAGGAGAGCTGTCTCATCCGACTGCGCCAGTGGCTCCAGGAAACCCACAAGGGCAAGGTCACATGAACACCAGTGCTGCACACGGGCCTCCGTTGGCTGAAAGATCAAGAAACGATCATTAGTTAGTGATTTTTAAAAAGCCGTTCATCAGAGTGTTGTTGCTGTACAGATTCCAAAGGATCAGCACGTGCTGCGCTTCCTGAGGGCCAGAGACTTCAACCTGGACAAGGCCAGAGAGTTCTTGTGCCAGTCGCTCACCTGGAGGAAGCAACACCAGGTGGATTTCCTGTTGGACACGTGGCAGCGGCCACAACTGCTTCAGGACCATTACACCGGAGGCTGGCACCACCACGACAGAGGTACCGGCGGGATGCCCCCGGCCACCACTCCCCCCTCTTCCTCAGGATATTTAGCTTTCTGTATTTCTCAAAGTCCTGATGGGTTGAATTGGCCTGTTAATTATTGACTGACACGGCTGAGCGCCGTCTTCTGGAAATGAGTCATTGCTCTGCTGAGCCGCCAGGTTCAGGTGGGGCACAGGAAGCACCCTCGTGACTCATCCTGACTATTGATCTGTGTGTTTCAGACGGCCGTCCTCTGTATGTCCTGCGCCTTGGACAGATGGACACGAAGGGCCTGGTGCGCGCCTCAGGGGAAGAGGGACTGCTGAGACAGGTGACTTGAGAACTCTCACCGGACTCGAGCCCCAACGTGCGCGTCGAACGCTGGCGATCAACGCTGCGGCTTGAATGTGACGCAGGTCCTGTCCATCAACGAGGAGGGGCTGAGGCAGTGCGAGGAGAACACCAGGGTCTTCGGGCGCCCCATCAGCTGCTGGACCTGCCTGGTGGACCTGGAGGGGCTCAACATGCGCCACCTGTGGAGGCCAGGTGTCAAGGCCCTGCTGAGAATCATCGAGGTGGTGGAGGCCAACTACCCAGAGACGCTGGGCCGCCTGCTCATCCTGAGGGCGCCCCGAGTGTTTCCAGTGCTCTGGACCCTGGTGAGAATGATGTCTGCACTGCATTATTCATGTGAGCGCCCATTTGTTTGGGACCAAGAACCGACGAAGCTGCACGTTGCAGATGAAGATATTGCTCTTTAAATCAGAGAAGCTAACATAGTTATTAGTACAGTTATTATAATGTTTTTTTTAATTAATATAAAGTGCACATGCAGACGCCGTTCCTTTCTTAAACCCGACTAGTTCAAATATTCTCCTGTTTCCAGGTCAGCCCCCTGATTGATGAGAACACCCGCAAGAAGTTCCTTGTTTATGCCGGAAACGACTACCAAGGTCCAGGAGGGTTAGTGGACTATATTGACAAAGAAATCATCCCTGACTTCCTGGGAGGCGACTGCATGGTGAGTTTTAGCCTTTTTAATTAAACGCTGACGGGAACCAGGACTTTTGCTCCTGATTTTGAGGTGTTGGGCTTCTTGGTGTGTCGTATTCGTCGAACTTCCCTTTCAACTCTATTCACCAACGAGCCAAGAAATCCATGTGGTTCATCTGCTTCTCTTTCTCTGCAGTGTGACATCCCTGAAGGGGGGTTGGTTCCCAAATCTCTGTACAGGACAGCAGAGGAGCTGGAGAGTGAGGAAAACCGCCTGCTGACAGACTCCATCTACAAGAGTGCCAGTATTTTCAAGGGAGCCCCGTATGAGGTACAACCGCAGCTCTTTTAAATCCGCACACGTAGCAAAGAGCCGGTTCTACCGTTAAATAGTTATTGTAGACGAGTGCATGGATTATGTTTTGTTGATTAGGATGCCGCCTGCTGGTTACATATCTCAGTAAACAGAACTGGTCTTTATTATTCTGCCTTCTTTTGTGCCGTTTTCCCCCCAACGACCAGATGCTGATCGAGATCAACGAGGCCTCCTCCGTCATCACCTGGGACTTCGATGTGTCCAAAGGAGACGTCATCTTCCACCTGTACCACTCCAAAAGGGCCCCGCAGCCCCTTAAGAAAGACACTCTGGGCGCCCACGGCCTGGCGTCCCCGGGCGCCGCCAACGCCCAGGTGATCGACAGGAACTGGGTGCTGGGCCAGGACTACAGCATGGTGGAGAAAGCCCTCACCTGCAGGGAGGGCGAGAGCGTACAGGTCAGAGAGGTCACTCTCCCGCCGTCTGCTCCCCGCCGCCTCAAAAGGGAAGCGAGAGTCTCCCATCGGCTGAACTCGATGCTCTGTTCAAACAGGGCTCCCACGTGACGCGCTGGCCCGGCTTCTACGTCCTCCAGTGGCGCTTCCACAGCTCGCCGGCGTGCTCCGCCTCCAGTCTGCCCGGAGTGGACGACGTGCTGGCCTCGCTGCAGGTCTCCTCCCACAAGTGCAAGATTATGTACTACACCGAGGTGCTGGCCTCCCACGACTTCAGGTCCGTTTCCTTTGCTGTTGTTCTCTCTCGTCTCGTCCCTGTACTCCTGCAAAAAAAAAAAACAATTTTTTTTGTTTTGTTCTGTTAATCCCAGGGGATCCATGACCAGTCTGGGGTCGAGTCACAGCGGCTTCTCCCAGCTCAGTGCTGCCACCACGTCCTCCAGCCAATCGCACGCCAGCTCCACCGTCTCAAGGTAGCATCTGCCCGCCAGATGTTGATGATGAAACCGCAGCGAGGCGACTCCGCTGACATCCTACTCCGACCGTGCCTTATGCCTCCGACCAGAGGGAGCCTTACACTCCCTTAAAGAGACGTCGACCCGACCGAACGGAGTGTCCCGTCCATAGGATGACTGACTTTTGGTTTTGTTTTTAGTAATATTCGTGCTTAACAGAACTTCTTCAATGCCGATGTTGAATATGTGCGTTTGTGGTTCCATTTGCTGTGCATCTGCTGGATTGATGAACGCAAAACGCGGCGCGTCACAAACGGCGGTTTTGGTCTGAGATGAACGGATCTACATTTAAAGTATCTCTGCGATGCGCGCGGCGTCTCCCCAGATAGCAGCTGCTGCTGCTGCTTCTTTTCTCCACCAGGTGTCAGTGTCCTCTGTGACTTAACTGCTCTCAGATCTGCGTCGTGCTCTTCACACGCGGCTACACTTCCACACGTTCTCTGGTGTTTTAAGAGAAAGAGATAATTGTTTAAATAAAGAATTTATCCCAAGTATTAAAATGGATCCTGATTGTGTTTGTTCCGTTCTACTGGAATTTGATGACTGCAGAAGCAGCATTGGAAGTATTTCTAAAGCTTAGTTATTAATCACTTTACTGCAATAGCGAGTAGGTGACATCTGTTAAAATGTGCTTTGTGCACTCTAGATTTCATGTAGGGTTGCTTTTTTTTTTTTTTTTGGACTCTTCTGAGGCTGCTACTTTAAATGCAGTACAGCGAGCGGCCCCTTGCGATCTGGCACGGTGCCAGGCCGACAGCTGATTTACATAAAACTTTAATTTCCATAAACTTATCAGAGGCTTTCAGCTCAATCTTGATTGAATTTCCCAGTGTTTCTTTTCAAACGCGTGTGGTGTTGATGCTTAACCCAACATAACTCTGGAAGTCGGGTGGATTTAGTTTTCTTTGGGATTGATTTGAACCGGAGCCCGGCTTCCTGCTGGTGATGTCGGGGTCGTTACAATGAAAAAGCGCAGTGACTTAGCCAAAAGTTTATTTACTGTATCGCCCGTCTTGCTCTAATGACCTCCCAAGACGCACATTATCCAGATGAATAGCAGCGCCTCTTCCTCCTGATACACCGAATTTACTTTAAAACACCTTGTTCCCTGAGCACTGATGTGATTTAAGGCCAAATTATTTTACTGCCTTTCACAGGGTTGGAAAAAAAAAAAAAAGCTGCATTACACAGGAAACAACAACACTTAGTAAGTCCTCCTAAATAAGGCATCACCTGTAATGGATTGACCTGACTCAACCTTGAGAAGGAGGGACGGGTGTTGGGATGATTTATGGTTACATTATGTATCCTTGACTCATCAGAAACCGTGCTGATCCGCTCAGAACCTGTCTCTGTCGCATCGGGGCAGTAATTCATGTTGGGGAGTTATTGCGATGGCTAAATGTCTAAATATTGCGCTTTGACATTTTATTATTATTTTTATAAGTTATTACTTATGTTTTTGAATTTTCCCTTCGACTATTTCACATGAAACCAACTGGAACCTGGTGGTGGGGGATGCTCTTGGTCGCAGTAGTTTACATGAACTCTGTCCTCACACAGCACAGGTACCCAGCTCCTCACCCCCTCCCTCCTCCCTCCCTCCCTCCCTCAGCTAGATGGACATTCAATCCTTTCTGGTTATGACAAATGTATTCTGCACCTCTTTTTATGAGATGAATTTTGTGGGTTTAACGCGTCTCTGTCCCTTCGAAAGTACTGCAGATCTCAAACATTAGAACAGCATTTGTCTCCGAAAGAAACCAGCCCGAAGATTTACTCCACACCCAAAAGACGGAGAAGCTGCTCCGTCTCTTTAATCTGCCTCATAAAGCGCGGGGTGAGTGGTGGTGGTGTTGTTGTTGGAGTCTGGGGAAGCAGTCGATTTAAAATGTTGAACAAACACTAGATGTCTTAATGCTTCACAGAGGAGGACGTGCTGCTAAAATAGTCTGCGAGTTGCTACGGATACAAACGCCCCGGCCTTCCCTGGGAATAGACACGTGGTGGTGAATAATCTTTCCAGAAACACCAGAGGCGGGCGTGGAGATCGTCAACAAGGGGCTGCTCTTTTGAGGGTGTTTTTTATTTTAGTTTTTCTCTAAATAATTACCCAGGCTTTCTCAAAATACCAACATTCTTAAGGGGCCATGGGTAGAAACATAGTGAAACCCGACGTGTCCTGATCAAACTATTTCATTCCACCGGGGGCCTTTGTTCAGATGTTATGTCGCACTCCCGCTCACTGCGGTTCGCTTGCTTCCTTGTTTCAAACCTGACCTTTCCATGGAAAGCACTGGACTATCGTAAGAGACACTTTGTCCAGGGTTGTGTTGTGTGAAAGTGGCGTTTGAGTCGAGCCCTTTGTGTTAGCGGGAGAAGTAGTGCGTGCTCAATGCCGCCTCCACCTGAGTTGTGGGCCTGTCTACTCGACTAATCTCACGTGGACTGAAATTCGTTTTCTGACGTGATGTCGGTCTGCTAGCGTGCCGGGGTCTGATTAATATGTCCACAAACAAATAGATACAGTCACATCTATTTATCTCTGATGCTTCATAGCTCCCATATCTTCTAACATTGATTTTCTCCGTTACCAGAGAGACCATCAATCTATCTCGCTCCAATTTAGGCCAATTTCTGAGCATTGCCCTCATTTGCAAATAACTGTCAAGGCTCTACTGAAATCATCTCTTGTTTTTCTGCTGTATATCTCTGGTGTTTGCTTGGCCTCCCTGACTGCCATGCTGGACATTTCCATTTCTCTCACTCACAATTAATCAGTCAAGGAGGCGGGTCCTCAAATATCCAATGCATGTAAATCGACACGCTCATGAAACCACAAAACGCACGTTTCTGACGGGTTACGCTAATAAATTACATTCATTAGTGTTGATTGTTTTTTGGTGAAAATTAGTCTCATGCAAACTACATGTTTCCAAGGAAACGTAACTAAGCGCCATGAATCATAACAAGATTATGTTTGCGTTTCTTCACACTTTGACCGCGGCTCATTATTTTAGTGCGCCACAGACTCCGTTACAAGTCATTCATCAATTAGCGGTAAATAAAATTAATTTGTTGCAAACCCCGAGCCCTTGTAATGGCAGATATTTTAACATCGTAGGAAAACCACAAGTGTAATTAATAAAGTTAATGAGGGCTCCAATCCATTTGGCTTCAGTTTGGTTGCTGACTGACAAATCGAATGGAGAGCAGAGGCTCCATTAATGCAATCTGCGGTTTTCCTGCTACGATCACTTAAAGTTTCTGCCACGAAAAGGGCCAAATTAATTACCTCACACTGCCGCGTAATGACGAGAAGAGAGACTGGTCGTTACCGCGGGTGTTATCGTTGATGAGCACCACCTTCCTCCTGCCTGTGGTCCATCTCGCTCAGCGGTGGCTCTGGTCCGATGTTACCGAGGCCACGCGTAGCCCGTGGGGGTCACCAATGTTTCCGTCAGGCCACTGTGAAGGGCCGCTTTTAAGGCGTCCATCTTTGCTCGTATTCCTTGGCGAGCCTCACCCTCGCGTTTTTTTTTTTTCTTCAGAAATCCTCCCCGCTTCCACCATGTGAAAACGTTCAAGGCCCATGTCGATTTTGTCGAGCTCCTCTCGGGACCGGCTGCCATCTCGTCTGCTCGTCCCTTTTCACCCATTCACACTCTGTAGAGGAGTATGCAGTGTTTGGTTGCCTTCATACCGTCACCCCACCTTATGCAGATTTTTTCACCCGTTCATCAGAGCTGAACAAAAATAGCTGATTAATCAGGTGAGATCAGTTAAATGAGGTTTCTTTCTTATTCCTTTTCACACCAAAGTGCAAAATGTAAACCCTTAAGTGTGAATATTTGCAGCCGTTCTTTTCCTATGTTTTAATAAAAAGGCTGCTTCTAATATTATTAATCTGCAAATGATTATCTCAATTAATCGTTCAGCCCATGAAATATCAGAAAACATTGTTGTCGGGACTCAAGGGGAGGTCTCAAACTCACATCCCTCAGCAAACCGTAAGCCTTTCAGTTTATTAATACATCACATGAAAAAAAAAGCAGATCTGTGGAACTGAGAAGCTTGAACCAAACAGTATTTTGCCTTTCTGCATAGCTGCGTCCTTTTGAATAACTTAATGTATTAAGAGTCAAAAGGTTATATCTCTGCTCGCTTACTGATAGTTTGACTAGACACAGACCTGGTGTGTGCAAGCCTCTATTTACTGACACACTGGCCTATTCTTTCAACACAGGACATCAGGGGGTTTTTTTTAGACAGGAATGCTGGTTTCTCTCGTTGTTTCAGACGATCCTTTACAGATGCAGCGAAGCAGAGAACACGAGCAGATGAAACGCAGCCAAGCTGTGTGTGGGAAATGTTTCCTGGCACCGCTATCCGCGGCTCTCCCTCCTCCGGCCAACATTACGAGGTAGTTACTGTAAGCCGGGCCCATGAGCGATCCCCCGATGCATGCTGGCACCGCACCACTCTCCTTCTGCTTGGGACTTCTGTCTCCTTCCAACTACGTGCTTCTGTGCGCTGTATAAATTAAAATAAACTCTTCTCAGCATTTGGGGATACTTATTCTCTTGCTGACAGCGAGTTAATTATTATTTTGGGTCGGACTGCAGGACGTTAAAGCCGTTGGCGGATGAAGAGAAGCGGATTGGTCCAAACTGGCGCTCGCTGCCGTGACTCCCTTTGGCTCTGGTTACGAAGAACGGGACGCCATGTGGCTGTTTATGTCGATAAAGACCATGTAAGGTTCAATGTGTGCTATTTTAAGCCATGATTTGGCTCAGAGACGGTTCAGGTGTGGCCTGTGTTGCTAAAAAGTTAAAGCAGCAATTTTTTGCCTACAGTTGAGAAAATACCACTGATGCATCTCCCTGTAAATGCCAGAGGTGTGGACTCGAGTCATGTGACTTGGACTCGAGTCAGACTCGAGTCATGAATTTGATGACTTCAGACTCTACTCGAAAAAACGTACAAAGACTTGCAACTCGACTATAATAAGAGGACTTGAAATGACTCGAAACTAAAATGGTAAGACTTTGGACTCGACTTGTTGGCTTTGACTTTTGACTCGACTTGGGACTTGCCTCATCTTTGACTCGACTTGACTCGAGGGCAACGACTTGAGACTTACTTTTGACTTGCATAACAATGACTTTGTCCCACCTCTGGTAAATGCTACAGCTAGCAGCTACTTAGCTTAGCTTAGCACAACGACAACATTTAACATTTACATTTAGATGAAACATTTATATTATTTATTTACTTTGTTACTGTCAAACAGTATCCTTGGAAAATGTATTTCTCTCTAAATGTTTGAAAAAGTGACATGTATATTGTCGTGCTTTTTTTCATATGATAACGCTAAATGTACCAAAACTGCTCTTAGGATTTTAGAACGTGCAACATTTTACAAACGGCGCCCCATAGCAGGGACAGGTCTGCTTCAGTGAACGTTTCTTTATTCGGGGGGGTTGGGGGGGGCGGTGTGATGGTGAAGAAATGAAATACGGGCCGTGACAGGTCGGCCTATTGTATATGTGCCCCCCCCCGAGGGGAAAGTCGTCACCTGTCAGCGCGGCGGCGGCGGCTATCGGCTGGTGTGCTCGCCGCGTTTGTTGCTCTTCAGCTCCGTGTTTGAATATTGAAATGAACAATCTCCCCCTCATTGGAGTCGCCCGGAGCTGACAGTGTCAGCGATGGAGGCTTTTCACCCCCCTCCCCCCCAACTCCACCCTCTGTCGGTGTGCCTCCTGTGTGGTGTGAAGGCATTGTGGTTGTAATTGCCTTCAACACTGGCTCAGGCTCAGGCTCAGGACCGGGGGGGGTGGTGGGGGTGGGGGGGGGGGATCTCTCGGCTGTGATCGGTTAAGCCCGCGTGGATGAGTGTGAGAGCCAATTTGTGCCAGTTGCTTTGGCGTTGCCGCGTCCATGCTGTGCTGAAATAAAGTGCACGTCTTTTGCTCCGTGGATCATTAACACAGTGGACGGTTCAACGAATTCAGAGGTTTTTAGAAACCTATTTCGAACCGCTGAAAATACCTAAATATTACTTTACTGCAGTTGGAGGGTCCCCATTGCGTTACCTTGTTATGTGTTCGAGACGGTCGGACAAAATTGCCAGTGCTTAAAAAAAAAAGGTCTAAAGAGCCTGTTATTATCTGGTAGAGCAGCAGCATCCTCTTCATGTGAGGCGATGCACAGTTAAGTGTGGAGGCCACACATCCACAGCCTGTTAAAGAACCGGTTTATTTTACTACTCTGATGTTAGGGAGAGCTCTCGAGGTTACAAGTTCATTAAAACACATTAAATCTGGCTTTTAAACATCCCATATTCTGAAGAGCGGTGAGGGGTGACCTTGTAAATGAAAAACAAGTATCCTGACATGGTAGATTTTAGTCTAGTGGTAGAAAATGAGCGTGTTCCTCTGACCCTGTCTCTTTTCGTAGCTGTTTTAGCAGACTCTGGGGTGACCTAATGATGAGCTTCCTCTGCCTTTTTAGAACCATGCTGAGGTAGTTTAAGTGGCCCGATGGTCATATCCACTTAAGATGCTTAAATGTTATATCAAAACATTTTATTCTGTTGCCACAACAACACCGATGTGAACAAGCAGCAAGCAAATGAATGAGTGAATGAATAGCGTGTGTGTGTGGAGGGAAGAAGGGGGGGGGGGGTGCAGTCACCATATGTGGAGGAGGCGCATATGTTTCTATTGTTAGATGTCGTATGATTAAAGGAGGCATCCTGCCGAGTTTTGCATCTGTTGTTGTTTGTGTCTTTCTCAGTGTGTGCAGTCTGAACCGGGAGACAACGCGATGTGGAAAATTCATCGGATTTTATCATGGAGAACGACAACAAGTGCATCGAGTGACGTGACAATTCCCTCAATTGCTTTCCCGTCAACATTATTTTCTTACTGCGATAAACCAGCTACAACCTTGAACATAAACATTTTATCCGTGACCGGCAATGTCCACCAAGGAGGCTGCGATGCGACAATTGTATCACCATTTGTTAATGAGCATTTCCCAGCATGCAGCGGTGAAACATTTTAACGTGCGGTTCCCACACAGAGTGGGTGCGACTGCTGTTTTAATCACAAAACAGTTCAACATACAACTTAGTAATTGAAAAGGATTCATAGAATTTGCTTAAAACATTTCCTTGATTTAGGGCAGTCTAAGTCGAAGCTGGAACGCATCCTTTACGCTTTGTCGTATTATTTAAAGTACGTGCAAGAGGGAGAAAGAGGAGGTTGACCTGTGGACCAAACTAGAGCCCAATGAGTCCTTCTGACATTAAAATGGTCATTTTGATTTAGGCTCTCCTGAGCGACGCGTAACGACGCACGATATACATTCTGGCTGTTCCCTAACGCGTGTCACGTGTTGACAGCCCTTTGTTCCGCCTCTTGCTCCCATGCGATCAGCGTTGTGTCTGCTGCAATCGAGATGTCACTCAGTCGGGGATCAAGCGCTTCCTCTCATCAAATCAAAGGTTCCCGGGATGAGTCGGCATTATTCAGCAGGGAAAAAGGTGCCACTAGAGAAGCCGAGGCCTTGTACTTAAGCCGAGAAAAGGGCTTCTCTGTCTCCTGCTGATCGGAGGCACATGGGGGGGGGGGGCGTTGTGGTGTTAATTGCAATTACTCGCTAAAGGAACACCTGTCATAACGCGCCCGCCTGCCGCTTATAAAGGTTACGTCAGCCGACTCAAGCCTGTGATCTTTTGATCCCTCCATCCTGTGATCATTGACGCTCCCTTTCCCCTTTGCCAATTTAATCCCACATTTGAAAATTTGAAAAAAAACGGTGTTCATTGCCAGGGCGGCAATGAAAATTCATTACCGTCTTTTGCCTGAGGTGAGTGCTGGATATGTGCAGAACCTCATTCTCACGCTCCCGGGGGGGGGAGGGGGGGGGCTTCACCGCTAAAACACAATTTCAGTTGGAATAGTTTTTCCAGGGGCCTGCGAAGTCCCGCCCCCGATGCTGCAAGATGCGGCTCTGAGGCGACTCGTGGTGTTTCGCAATTACCTTCTCGGTCCGGTGGGCTGTGGACCGCGGCGTTGTGTTTGATGAGCACCGGGGGCCGAATATTGCTGCGACACACTAAACTGCTTCAGATCGCTGCAGTCAGGGCAAAAAACATCAGTTTCATAACCACGGGCCGCCATGTTGGGGGGGGGGGGACATCGTGCGGCGTGGTGCCAACACGTTCGGGTGCATTGCCGGGCCAACAGGAAGGTGAGCTTTTTTTTTCCCCAAGACATTTTTCTCTCAAAGCAATTATAGCGGCAGATTGCAATTTGCCACATCAAAGTGGACAAAATGTTCTTTTCGAGTTGACTTTTCGTGGCTCTAATGGATTATTTAGTTTCCACTGTTGCCCGTTTCTAATTTAAAGCGAAAGCTAATTTTGTAAAATTGTCCGAAGTGTCTCACAAAAACAGTGAGTCAGCAGTGTGAAATGTGCCGTGATGCCTTCACGGTAATCAAACACTCAGGATCAATGTGGTTTTTTTTGTGTTAGAGAGGACAAAAGCAGGGCCTTGTGTCAGGGCCTTTAATCATTTCTGTAAATACTCCAGGTTTAGTCCTGTTTCCTTCACTGTATCCTGTTCCCAATGTGCTCTGACGCTGTGCTTTGTCTGCAGTCCGACCCACTGGGTTCTGGGTTGAACCATCCATCCCTCGCCAAGGGCCAAGAGCAGAGGCGACTCGTGGTATTTACGTCCTGCGGGGCACGAGCGACGAGGCCCTGTTAATTGCGCCGTTTAGTTTGAGCCGCCCCCCCCCCCGTCTCCCCCCCCCGTGTTCATTACTGCGCTCTATAGCCCGTAAAGCTGTTAATCGCCATGTGAGCTGCTGTGCCCCCCAACAAAAAAACAAATATCCATCCCTCAATGCGCATTAAACATTGAGTGTGGTCTTGACGTGTTTGTCGAATGGCTGGGTTTTTGCGCTAATCAATAGCAGCTAACGGGGCCAGCGCGGAGCTCCATGCCGCCGGGCCCGCTGGGGGATGATTGGTCCCGATACTCCATGCGCCGTTAGAGGCGAGTCACGTGAGCAGCGGGCGACGGACATAAAGAGGTCGTTTATTTGCGGGTTTGGAGGGACGGGTGAAGATTGGAAGCCGGGGGTTTGTGTTGAATCCCAGATTCGTGAAGGATCCACTGAGGCCTCTCTAATGAGATCGGAGGCTGATGCTTACGTCATCGGGGGGGTCGTTGGGTCGTTCAGTCAATGTACAGTGTGAGCACGCCGCCTGTAAAGTGATCACGGCTTTAGAAGAAGACGTTTTTAGATTCACTTTTTACACCAAAGAGACTTGTTTATAAATTAAAATGCTATGTGATCATACATTTAATATCCAGAAGCCCCAGCCATGATGTCTTTGAATACATTCAACATGTACAACTGCTCAATGGGAGGAATAGTACAGTGGTTGATTTATCCTGTTCCTACTTATATGTACATGGGTATGTGTGTGTGTGTGTGTGTGTGTGTGTGTGTGTGTGATTCCACATATAATGCTAGAGTACAGCATTAGAAAGAGACTAAAGCCTCTTGGTCCTGATCAAAGTCCAAATGAGATGAGGATGTTGTCAGTAATGTGTTTTTTTTTTTCCTTTCCCCATTGATGCATATTTTATGCTTCCACCGCGAAACCAGAGAGTGAAGCGCTGAGAAAGAAGAACTGAGCCGCCGAGGGACTCGCAGATGAAAGCTCCCTCCGTTCAGGGGGGGGGGGCCTTGCGGATGATGTGGCATCAGAGCCCTTTGTGACAGAAGAACAGTGCGTGTGAGTGTGAAGAGGCGAAGAGGTGGATCTCAACAAAAAAAACCCTAGTTCACGTGGGGTAATGATTCATCTGGATGGGGATGATCGGTTGTGGTGTGGACGTTGATATCAGAGGCTTCTTGTCACAATGATTGTTTTTATAGCCGCGGCGTGTTTGTGTCATTTTGAACCTGAACCTATTTTTTAAATCATTGAAATAAACAAAAATGCAGTTACATGTGGTTACGGTCTTGTGATCACCTCCCGATGATTTAACCATGTCACTTCCAGGGACGCCCTAAGGTGCAAAAAAAAAAAAAAGCTGCTTCTTCAGTTCAGCGTATTAGGGTGAGAATGCCGAACACTGGTGCTCCACACACACACACACACACACACACACACACACACACACAGGACATGCGTACACTCTCTAACCCCGGCAGCGAGGACAATTCACCAGGACGGATGGCCTGCTCTCTCTCATCCAGTCTGTGACACACTTTTGGCAAGTTTTAAGCTTTATAGCTTTCGTCATCAAGTCAATCAGTCGAAAGGCTAAATGACAAGAGATGACTCTGAAAGGGGATTATGTCAACATTCCCAACGAAGCCTCTCTCACACACACACACACACACACCTATAGTCCAAGAGATTAGACCATTTAATTTATCTGTAGCCTCATCAGAACGCGGAGCGGATCACTGCCACGTGTGCGACGGTGAGCCGTGCTTCCAGAGCTACAACAACACAATTCGCTTGTTGTGGAACAAATGATGTTTGTGACCCTGTTTCCCTCTTTGTGCGTTTGTCCTCCGAAAATCTCCTTTTGTGTGCGGGTCCACTTTGTGGGCGACGCACCGACTCCCCCTCGTCTGCAAAAGCACTTTCATTTGTTAAAGCTCAGCTCCCATTGCAGGAGAAAATGAACACACCTTTTCAGGTGGTCTGAATTGATGAAGTGTTTGTTAACACCATTGTTTGGTTTGTGCGCTACCATTTGTGTGGATGTGAAGGGTTTGTCCCTCGTGTGTGTGTGTGTGTGTGTGTGTGTGTGTGGGCGGGCCGTACGTCACAGATGAGGATCTCTATTATCTAAACGTTGTTTTCCCTCCTCGTGAGCCCGTTGTGTGGGTTTGTTTGTGGGATTCAGTTGTACTGAAACCACGGTGAGAAGAATCCGAGGAGCCCCAAGGAATAAAACTATAAATAAATATATAAAAATGTATATTTGCATCCCATAACTTTCGGCGGGGAACGATCCAATATGAGTCACCCCAGCCGAGCCGCTCGTTTCAGTAGATTCTGAGCTCACTGCAAGGCGCTGTCCGCCTGTCGCTGACATGTTTGTTCATAAATATGGGATTGATGGAACGGAGTCGCCCCACAAAACAATTTATTATTAAAATAACACCGAATGGAAGCCGGGGGGGTAACAAGCATGTTGCATCGTACACACGAACGCTGAGCTGAAGGATGAGGATGATGCAGGGGGAGGAAGGCACAAAATGCAGATGTGTGTGTGTGTGTGTGTGTGTGTGTGTGTGTGTGTGTGTGTGTGTGTTTGTTTTAACATGCGAGAGGAATCCGCTTTCCCCGAGAGCCCTAAAAGAGTTTGTTATGTTGTGCGTTCTCTTTTCCTACAAGCACTGCATTTGTATCCACATCCAATATTCTTTAATGATGTCTCCTGTTTCTATTCCCCCTGTTAACTTTGTCTATTTTTTTGTTGTTTGATCTTTTTTTTCATGGCGGGCCTCTGTGGTTTCACTCGGAGAGAAAATCATTACCAAGATGTGTTTCTATTCCTTAGTCTTCCAATTTGCAATTAATGGATTCATTTTGCCTGATGCACCATCTTGTGTTGGTCATATTCTACTTGAGACCAATCCCACACCGAGCGAACCAAGACCTTCCTGCGACTTTAATCTCTTATTACCCCCGAAAAGTGAGCATTATGCAACGCCGGCTGACAAAGTGACCTTGGATTAGAACCTGGCCAGAGTAAATGTCCCGGGATTATGGTAAACCAGCACTGTGCCGATATCACACACGGGATCATGAGCGGCCACATTTTTAATGGTGCGACATGCAGAGCATCGCAGAACTCGACGTCAAGGACCTCGGAGGATTAGTGCAGTAACTCTGACGTAATGTTCGTAATAATTTAAGCCCACAAACATTTTATCAGGCTTTTTTTAGGATTTACCTTCTGTATTAGTTTCAGTACTAATAGCGTCACTCGCCCCCGTCATTTTTATCCGTCTGACACTGCGACGCATCCAAGCACCTTAATGTTGAGTATTTATTACATTCAATATCCTCAGCAGCTGTCTTATCTGATGCTCCAAAAACACCCATTTGCATCCCCAGCAGCCATCAGCGTGTGCAGGCGTGAGATCGCACGACAAAACAAACCTGAAAAACTGTTTTCATCAAAATCTGCAAAAATAAGAGTGCAAACATCAAGTTCTGACAGTTGGCAACACGGTGATAAAAATTAAACTAAAATGTACATATATTGGGCCGACTAATGCAAAGGATTATTTTTACATTTATCTGTATTGATTAATTGATTATTTAGACAAATAAATCTTCATCATTCAACGTCTCTGCTGGAAGAATCATAAAATATGAGAATAAAATAACCTACATTCACATTTGAGAGGCGAAGAATTAGACATTTTTTACCTTTACTTAAAACATTTTTTTTTTAAATTGCTCAATTCAATCAATTCACTGACCAATAGTGCCGTCTCTTGTTAAGTTTGGCAAAGAAGCCCGTGTTCTCCCGTTCCCATTGGTGTTAAAGACGTCACATGACTGACATGCAGCGGTGGGCTCCAGCCTGGGTTCTCCTGCGGGTTCTCCTGCAGGTTCTCCTGAGGGATCTGATTAAGCCCGGCCCTTCGCAGTGAGCCGGCGGTAGGAGTCACCTGGTGCAGAGGAACGCGACGGCATGTGACCACGTCGATGACGCTCATAGTCTCATCTACATTACCTCCATGCTACGTGTGCCCCACTGGGCCCCACTGGAGGCCTTTTTCTGGCTCATTAGTCCACTGTCTCCACTCCTGTCACCGAGGGACCCTAATTGTGCGGAAAAGCTGTACTGTCCAATGGCGTCATCCTACTGTATATTCCG
Organism: Pungitius pungitius; assembly: GCF_949316345.1. NCBI lineage: Eukaryota > Metazoa > Chordata > Actinopteri > Perciformes > Gasterosteidae > Pungitius > Pungitius pungitius. Next base: position 3,550,087 of record NC_084911.1, on the reverse strand, counting down.
CACACAGGCAAACCCACGGAGCCCAACTTATTAACATTTTCCTGACAAAGCTACTTGCCCTGAAAGGAACGCCCAGACAGAGGTTACAGCAGCAAAGGTCAGAACTGAGTAAATGAGTTTTATTGAAGGATACTGCAGATTTCAATGTGCTTAAAATGTTGGGAGGCCACTTATCCTGCGGTGCCAAAGCACCATTTCATGCCGCTGTCCTTTATTCTCCAGAGAACTCTTATCACCTCCTGTGTCCTCTCCTCCCGTCTCTCCGGGGGATGAGTTAGTGGCGGCATATACCTTTTTTTTCCTGCTTCCTCTGCATTCCTGTTGCGGCAGAAAACATCTCCTTCATTAGCACAACGAAGGCGACGCGAGGGTCACTTATGGCGTCGCTGCGCGCCTTGGAAACGACAATTAATTAAAGGCGGATTATATCTCGAACACTGAGATGGCTGTTGTCCATTAGCGTAATGATGATCTTCAATGTAGTCTCCAGTGTTAATTAAAGTGACATGGGCTTCTTTTTCCCCATTTGCACATGAATGGATTATTTAATCTTCACACCAAACAGTAATTAAGCGGGTTTGCACGTCGTTACAGGAAGATCAGTCGTAATCTCCTCAAACCCTTTAGACAAATTAGATGGCACGCTCCTCGTCCTCCACGACTGCAGATACCTTCATTGTGTTTTGAGCTTTTGTCACTTTAAAATGTGTGTAACATTGTAGCAAATGTAACATTTTTATTCAAAGTGCTTTGGAACGCGAGCATCCCTGCCTGGAAGAGGATAAAAACACAAAAAGACAAGATGTGCCTTTTTGCTAATGTCGCTGCGGCCATCTTGGATCGAAAATGTCTAAAATCAGATTATATAAAAATGCACACTTGATTTCATTTCCTTGATGAAATCCATTTCCCAGTACAAGCCCGAGCTGACTTAGTTTTTAGATCTTTTCAGGACCACATTTCCAGTTGCGCCGGCTTCCTGCCAGCTCGGCAAAAACACTGTTAGCATGGGGCGGGTAGCTAGCGGTCCTTAATGTAAAGGGCCTAAAGCACATGCTGCTTTAGTAATAATAATAATAAACACAGTCATTTAGCTGTGTGCTGTTAAGCCACGTCCTGTGGTGGATGTATTAACATCTCTGAGCTAACCGGCTATGGGCCAGTAGCTAAAAGCATGATTAACATTCAACGTGGTGTTTGAACCACATCACACTGGGCAAAAAGCATAACCCCTGATACATGTATAGTCCCTGCTCTGTCTAAATAGTCATAATACTATGCATACATAATATTTGTTCATTGTGGTCAAAACCAATTAGCTTTCACTCCTTAACAATGTAAGTTATTTGACCACGTGGAGGCGTTAAAACGTCATTTTATTATACCGGCTTATTTTTTTGCTGAATATCTGAATCAAATGAATATTTTTGACTTTATTCGTTTTCCGCGCAGTCGTCGCGATGCGGTCCCTCTTCTCACCTAAATAGAACAGAGAATCGTGGTTACGCCCCGACAGGATGAGTGTCTCTGCACACCGGGTGACAAGGTGGGAAACGGGATGAAGAATTGCATGGGGGGGGGGGGGGGGGGGGGGAATCGTACACACACACACCCACGTTGGAGGTTGCTCATTAAGTGTGCTATAAGGAGTTGGTATGTGAACCCAACCCCCCCCCTGAAACCTCTAGAGTCTCTGTTTTAGAAGCAGTGACTCCAGAGCACAGATGGCTGACGGTTTGTTGGTTGTAAATGAAAGATGTTGTCGTTTGCTGCCTAATTTCTCAGGCTAGATTTCAGGGAGGCCTTTTGTCGCCTTTCACATTTCCAAGCTCCATCATGTCCTCTGGTGAAGGTCCTTCAAGATAGAAAACTAAAAACACATTGATATCCTAAATATCCTTTTCTTCGAGAAAGTCCTTCTGTGCTTTTCTTTCATTGGATAAACGCTCTTCAGTTCATTTGCAGCATTGATCCTTTCTGACATTTAATCAGCAATTCATTAAAAAAATTACATCGACTTTCAGACAACTGATCGGAATTTTCTTATTTCTAAGCTTTAAGACTCATTTCTGCAGCTCTGTGAGTTACAAGTTAGAAATAGTTATGGAAACTACTTTAATATATATTTTTTTCCAAATGTCTTGATTTTGTGGAAGGAAATATATTTCATAGCACGAGTGACCTCATGTGACCCCATGTGAAATATTCACTGTGGTTAAATTCACAATAGTTGCATGAGCTTACACGCTTACACTCACAAATCGTCAAAATGAAGTTAAGAATACAGTAGAAGACAACTTCACACCGTGGATTAAAATAACCGGGAATGCTGCTGTGCAGTAACCCCCCCCCCCCCCCCCACCTGCTGTCAGGTGCATGAAAAACACCAGGGTCTTGTTTTGACAGTTTGTTTTATTGAAAAGTTGTCATAGTGGCCCTCTGCCTCTGAGGTCATGGATTATTCATGGCTTATGGAGGGACGGGGAGGGGGCCCCCCCGTTGGGTCTCGTGTCAACAGCAGGAACAAGACGCGCACACGTTGATTGGTGGACAGAGCCGACGCCTCCTCCTGGTCCGCAGCCAGGGATGAGCCAGATGTGCTCTCCCTCGGGTCCCCCCCACTCCCGGGACCGGCTTCGCCCCGTCCTGAGGTCACAGCCGACCACGGCAGCGAGAGAAGCCGCGATGCAATGCACAAATAAAGATGTGGTGCATCGAGCTGCATCTCTCCATTCCCCTTTTCTTTGTGGACGCCATCCGAGGCTCTCGGTGCTTCCTCCGGTGCTGCGAAACACAGACGAGGCTTTTGTTGAGGCTCGTCTCAGTTATCCACCTCCGTTTCATTGCTAAAGTCTGTTTCCCACCCACGCATTCTGCTGTGACCCTGACCGTTCTCGCCTTGTCGATCGGGTTTCATTTTCTGCTCCTCTGCTTCGTTTGAGTCGTTCGTGTCTGCCTTTAGTCACCTTCAACTGAAACTTCACTGCTTTCATTTTCAGCTCCAAAAATGTTAGTGCCGCTTTTTTTGTGCCACAGAGCCAGAGGCTACAGCCCTAACACCTTACCCTAACCCTAACGATTACAGAACCATCTCCAGGACCAAGCGTTGAGTTTAAGTCATTTGACCGTGAATCTTTAAACCTCTCCTACATGGGTCCCTTTCATGTCTTCTCTTGTCCTTGCTTTTATGCACCAACTGTAAAAATCCTTTTCATGGCAGAGAACAAATCGTTCACCTCTCTCCAGAAATGTACAAATCCATTAAGGTGCTTCGGTGCCTAAAATACATGACATCGTTCTGCAGGATGAACTTTTCGTTCAGAATGTAGATGGAACTCAGTTTTTCCTTGACAGACATTCCATCTGTCCGGCTGAGGCCTTTGTCATTAATTTGGTTCGCGGTGAACACACACCTGCGGAATGTTTGTCCATCAGCAGCGCGGGCGCCGACCTTCACTCACTCCATACCTCATAGACATTTTTTGTTGTACAAGAATGCGAACAGTACACTGCACGCGCAGTCCTCCGACGCCACCTGCATCCATTCAATGGAGCGCAAATGCATTTGTCCTCACAGTCTGACTGCAGCAGCGTTTTTTATTTCTTGTTTGCAGGTGTAGAGTATATGCTGCATACATCTCAGCCGCCTGTGTTCTCTCTACGGTTGGATGGCTCTTTGGTGTCTGTGCTGGTTTTTATTGCCGTGCACAAGTTTACTGTTGGCGTGTATTTCGTTCTGTGTGCGCAGTAGAACTTTTTTCCTGCCTCACGGTGCACCTGCAACCGTCGGGTCAGGTTGGGACACCTGCGCTTCCTCCGTCACTGCTTGCCTCAGCGCTGCTGCCGTGCTCACAGTGTGTACTCTCTCACTCACACGCACACACACACACACACACACAGAGTGTTCATCCACAAACTGTGTGTGTGTGTGTGTGTGTGTGTGGTGGAGGTAGGATGGGATGAAGGGCTCTGCGGTGGCTGTTTGTGATTGACCTGATGAGGCAGGGCTCCCGGAGGGAGCAGGATTTGTGGCATCTTCATGAAAGAATATTCCTGCAGTGCCGGCTTCTGCCACCTGGCGCCTGTGGGTGAAGCCCGGCCGTGGCAGCCGGCCAACGGGGAGAGATCGAGGTAGGATAGGACTACTTTAAAGAGGGGACGGGATGGAGGGAGATTGATGATGAGGAGGGGGTTAGAATAATTCAACATTCATGCGGTGACATATTTGTGGTAAATATTATTGATGTCCTGGTGGTAATTACCCGGCAGGCATGTGGATCCCCCACTAAGCACATCGACCAAAATGATAAATAAAGACAACATTTTAGCACCAATACAATCCATTCACGTGACGCATAGCAGTGATAGCAGTATAGTTTTGTCTTCATATAGAGAGTATTGGGCTGAAGCATCGTGGCCATCTGGATCTAAATATGACTTTTTGTGCTGACAATATATCACAAACAATGCATTGCATCTCTCGTTGCTTTGTTTCATTATTTTCCGATGAGCAAACTGATAGTGGAGAATTTAATTGAGACTAGCATGTATAGATTACATAAAACAATAACCTTCGAATGCCATCCACTGCTGAGTCCACACAAGTTGCAGCAATTGACCCGTAAACAAGATTATGGGCAGAAGAGAATAATCCCATCTGCCCATAATCCTTGTTTTTTTTTCATGAGGTTTTATATGCTTTAGTATTTTTGTTCACTCAGCGACAGATAGTGACCAAACCCAAGAATTACCCCCTTCTGGTCTGCTGTTTAATGCCCAACATATATCTTCCTATTCATCTACATTGGTAGATAATAAGCCCTTATTTCAAACACGAGGTCCTCAAAAGTTGCAGTAATAGCTGAACCATTTCAATATTCTTTAGTTTTGTTGTACAAACTGGGGCCAGTTTTTGCAAACTTAAATCTAAATTTGTTAGATTTGTATGATCAACACTGTCAGGATGTGTTTAAAACAATTGAAAATACTCCCTCCCCTTGAGAAGTAATTAGATACCTGGTGAACACCACAAGGATGCATCAAAGAAATAGTGCTGTGATTTTGTGTTTGAATTTCCCTCGAGGGGGGACATTTCTGGCAAATATTTGGGCCTAGGCTCTTTCGGGTGATACACTGGAAGGGGAATTTCCCATGTCAGGAGGAAATCAATTATTCATTCGGCGTCATGCAGTGTTGAGCAGCACCCTGACAGCTGCAGAAGTAGCTCTCAGATTAAGGACAAGTATGGATGGATGTGTGTCTCATGTATATATATTTCTTTCCCCATGCGAGCCCAGGTTTATTGCATGTCCCTCCATTGGCGACGTTTAAAAGCCCCCCAAACGGACAACTGCTCTGTGGCAAAACCACAATAGTGATTGTGAAATAGTGCATTAGCAGCATCTATTAGGACGTAGTGCAAAAGCGTCGGGAACGTGTAGAAAAGGACTCGGTGTCGATGGGGACGATGAAACAGAAAAACGCATTTTGGGGTTCGCCAAGATGTCTGTTAGAAAGACATCTGTTGCATGACAATATTTTCTCTCAACGGCACCTCGTTGATTTTTAATTAAATACCCTGCTATAGGCTATTAATGAACTACACCACGATCGCATGACTTCATGTTAAAAAAAAATATAGCCGGCAACATGAGGCCCGAGATTCATGTCAAGAGAAAAATAACGACCTGATTTGGACAATTGTGGTGTGTAGGTCAACAAGGCCGGGGGGAGGTGGGTGAGGGAGTGGATGTCGATTTCTTGGCATTTCCCTTCGCCTCCAGTGGCCACTCAAGAAGAAACCGTCCTGTGTATGTGTGTGTCTGTTCTCACGTGTCAGCGTGTGCAGGTATACTCGGGCATACTCGTGTGTTTCTTCGGGACTTTCGGCTCTCAACTCAGAGCGTTTTTCAGTGAAATCCAACCCCAGATTGGGCCCCAGCAGCTGTCCCTGATGGCTGCGGGGAAAGCCATGGGCTGGAGTTCTGCCTGGGGAGAAGCTATTGATGTAGAGACGTCCCTCCAGCTCGGAGGGAGAGAAAGGACACCAATTTGTGGGACATGTGACCCGTCTGCGGTGGCACCGAGTGGCCGCGCTAACAATAAATAAAGGGGGGACCTTCGGTCTCTGCCATCTCCTCTCATGTGAGCGCAGACAGCTCTGATTAAGCTCAGAGAGAGTCTGCAAGGATTCATGCGAAATTTTGTGAAAGCTGTGATGATAACCACCTCTTTTTTTTAAAAACTTTTTTCTGTCGATGTTGTCATGAATACTTAAGAACGTGAATATTGCAACATTTTTCAAAGGCTTCAACCGATCAAGCCGTGCAGAACGGACATATATTTAAAATGTACTCTCTAGTGCACAGCAACATGGAGGCTGAAACCGTATATCGACTTTCGACAAAGGCAGCGCTTAGGTTGTGGCTTGAAAAGATCCATCCCGTGTTGGTTTTCCTGTTGGAAAGTTGCATTTGCAGTTTTGGGATGGCGTGTTTACGTTGGCAGTTAGTACAAAATTGCCACTATTTCCCACGAGACAAAAAAAGCACGTACAAAAGTAGCAACCGTTCACTCTGCTTTTAGCTCTGTGTTTGGTCCCCACCGACTCTCATCGGGTGCTGAATGCTTCCCCGTGATCACCAGCCATTTAGAATCTTCTACTTTTGGATTTTTTTTTCAAAATGAGTGTCCACATTCTGCAAATAAATATGCTGCCACAGGTATATGATTCAAGTATCACAATTTATTACAAAAAACTAGAACCTTTTTCATCTTTCCGTGTTGCCATGCTTTAAGCATTTAACAATACAGTATAAAATTTCAAACTAAAAGTAATATTGTAAAAGCAAAGATCATGGATGCTGACGCAGCATTTACAGAAGTTAAGACATGCTGTTACTGTACAAAGAACATTCCCACTGAAGTACAAACATCTGCAAAATGTGTCACTGTCATCAATGAATTGCATTTTTTTTAATAAACTATCTGATCCAACATCATGTGGGGTGATACAAGAAACACCTTTTTTTCAAAATGAACCTACAAGAAAATAAACACACTTTGCAAATCATAATGAATGTGCTGAGATTTAGTTTTTTCAACAGCCCAAGGCACTCAGGCTCAAATGTTGGCAAAATATATGTCATTCTTTACATAAAAACATGTCAAGCAGTTGGTGGGAGGGAACAAATAGTGAGAGAGAAGCAAAGTCGTTTATTTCCTGACATCCTGAAGAGGGACCTCCCTCTTAAACAGAAGTCCACCTGGTCCTTTTTTCACAGTGAAAAACTCTGGCAGTCGAGACAGAACGACGTTTGAAGGAGTCAGTTGATTGGCTGACTTGCGTGACATCTGTTTGGCTAAAAACTAAGTAACTTCCTACTCATTTCGTTTCCCGAGGGCGTCCTCTGCTCTCCGGAGCGTCGGCGGGCTGCTTTCTCCAAACCACAAGAAGGCCCTGCGCTGCGTTTCGGGCGCCCCGGAATGCCGATGTGTCCCATCGCTGGGACCTGCCTCCGAAGTATTTGGTAAAAATCTTATCGAGTGTCCACGAATTACGTTTTTTGAAATATATCTATGTCAAATCCAGATGCTATTCACTGAAACAATCTTGATTTCTCAAACTAGTTTACCAACGCTGTTAACAAAGGCGTCTCTCTCCTCTCCCCCTCCGCTCAGTTGAGCTGGCGACAGGCTTCAAATGTCCACTTCGAGGCCCCTCCGTAAATGTCCAGGCTCGTCTCCATCCACGCAAAGACGTTGCCCACTTGCGCCTTGCTGCTGCACGTCGCTAGATTGTAAATCTCTCCGACGGATAGTTTCCGATCCCAGATGTGAAAATTGGCCAGATCCCCGACAAAAGCTTGTGTCGCGTCGAATCCCCCGCCGAGCGCGTCCTGTGGGAAAGACAAATAGATTCAATCGAGGAAGGTGTGTCTCTCCGCCTCCGGCGGCCGTATGAAAGAGATCCAAATGGTCCGGACCGACTATATTGAATGAGGCTTCTTCAATCCGCCAGGGGTTCTCGATGAGCTCCAGTTAAAGATCTAATCATCTTATGATTAAACATCTGATTTGCAGGGAACGACTTGAAAGTAGGGAAATGGAAGTATTACTTTCATGCGATCTGTCACGTTGCGACACACGCGTGATGGTCCTCACACGTCCTACAAAGGAGTAGAGGCGCTCTCCGGATGTGGAGGGTGTGCGGCTTGATGCCCCCGTGGAGCATGTGACGTGCGCGCGTGTGTCGGTGTGCGTTGACGCGTGGCGTGTGTTGCGTTTACCTGCTCCTGGCCCAGGATCAGCAGGCCCTGCGGTTTGATGGGGTGGTACGGCGCCAGATTCTCTCCGCTGCCTCTCTTGACGCCATCTTGGAAAGCTTCCCAAACGCCGTCACGAGTGGTCCAGGTCACGCAGATGTGATGCCACTTCCCGTCGTTGATCAGAAACGGCAGCTTAGCGACCTGGGAGAAGACAAGACGGCACGTGAAGGTTTGCCGCCCCCGAGAGCCCGGACGTGAACGCATTGGAGACATTTCCTCGGCGGGTTGGACGTGCCTTGTCGTTTATGAGTATCTCCATCGGGTTGTTGCCCCATTCTATGAGGACCAGCTCGTTGGCCTGACCCGGAACTGCGTAGGAGAAAGGTGTGCCCACTCCCGGCGAGGCGTTGGACTTGAGCCACATGCACACAGTGAGGGCGTACATCTCCGGCAGACTCTTCTTCACTTTGGCGTACATGTAGTTGGTTCTCAGGGGGAACGTCAGCTGGAATTTATCCAGGGGCCTGTTGTCTCTCTGACCTGCGGAGAGGTCAAACGAACCGTTGGTGGCTCGGCACGCTTTGGACAAGAAACGTATCAGCGTTATTCATTCACTTTGTCTGTTCAGATAAAGATTGGTCGTTCGTATCGCCCACATCCCGGGGGGTTTACATTCCGTTGGATTTGCATCTCACGCAACAAATCTCCAGATCTTCTCTGCTCTCGCGTGATACGTCTAGCACCTCAGAGGTGTGCCGACGTTAACCTCTGTGTCGGTTTCTCACTGTTTCCCTGCATCGTTTGACGCGCCTGAAGAGCGCACTGTGCGTTAACCTGTGAAGTGGCTCAGCGGGTTTGGAGGCACGGGTCACTCCGTGCGTGTTTGGAATGGTTTAATCTGCATGACTTAGAACAGCAAACTGCAGAATGTACCGCCAAGATCCAGCTTTGGTGCGGATGATTAAAACGTTACGAGTGCTGAGATCATAAAAGCTTATACTATCAAACCGTTATTTTATTTTTTTTGCATCGCGTTTAATCTGCTCTGCCCATCGATTGCTAATTCTAATCATTCTACTCATCTCTGCACTGACTCCCACACCTCGTGTATACTATACTAGCTTTTACCTTTCTCCAGGTCGGTGATCCTCTGGTGGAGGGATGTGAGCGTGGACTCCACTCTGCCACGCTGCTCCGTCTCGTTGCGGAGCCCGGGCTTCCCCTCCTCGATGCTGTTCACTCGGGACAACACCTGCTTCTCCAGGTCGTCGATTTTACTTTGGAGAAGATCTTTGAGGCTGTTCGCCTGCACCGAGTTGTTACTTCTGCTGAATTGCTGTTAGGAGGGAGGGGGTTAAACATTCAGAGTGATGTAAAGAACAATAGTGAGCGTATAATAATACAAATTAACCTCTAAAATAGTAACTAATAACATCTGTTCATGTTGGTTCTCTCTTTATGTTCTCACAAAATGTGAGGGACACAAATGACCTCTATTTTTTCCTTCATAATATTATTATGCTCATAATGCTGTAATTATTGGTCTTTGAAGATTATAAGGGGGGTTAGGTCGTAATTTGGAGCTTTGCGCAGAGTCCCCCAAAGTGACAAAACTGCCCCCAGAAACAGCAGCCTACCTCCAGGTTTTCTAATCTCTGCTTCAGTGATTGTAAAGTCTGTGATAGTTGCGTCAAAGTGTCCGCGGGGCCCCTGGAGACGTCCCCCATCGTGTTTTTGCTCCCGGGGTCCTTCCTCCGGGCCCCGGGCCGCGCGTCCCCGGGCTCGGCGCCGCTCTGGCTCTCACATCGAGACAACTTCGAGGTCAGTTCCCTGATGGTCTCTTTTTGGTTCATGATCGTCTCTTTCTGCTGCAAAACCGTCTCTCGCAGCTGCATGACAGTGGTCTTCAAGTCCTCTCCCGCCACGCTTTTCTGCAAAGTGGCTGCGCAAATGTCCATATCCTTGGGCACGGACGTGCAGATGAACTGCGTCTGTGCGCCAAAGCCTTGAGACGAACTCTCCAAAAACAGGCAGGAAAATAGAAAAAGTCTCCAACTGATTCCGCTCTTGGTGGCCCGCATGTCTGCGTCCGCGCTGGGTCGTGATTTGCTTTTTTTTTGGCTGAGGAGCCGCAGTGACTTGACGCGCTCGTGTCCCGTCGTTGTTGTTGTTGTACGCGGTCAGAGGAGGTGCAGCCGCTTTTATACGGCGAGCGCGGTTCTGCGCAGAGCGGGTTCACTGCATCACGACCGGAGGGGAGGGGGAGGGCGCCCGCGCGCGCGCGCGCGCTGTCCCTGTTCCATCGGCTCCAGGAGCGGCGTCACATTCTGGAGATGAAACCCATTTTGCTTTCAGGGCTGTGTTGTTAAATCTTTCATCACTTCGACTATTTGTCATATCTCGCTGTGTATTATTCATGTGGAAAACTCGCATTTGTAGGCAGTGGGCTGTTCGCGTGGCGTTTTTGCGCGCACGGAAAACTCTCTCTCTCACACACACACACACACACACACACACACACACACACACACACACATGCATACACACACATATATGCACACAGTGGATGGAGATCAGAAGTTACCGCAATTTGTTGCCGGCGGAGTCCCCGCAGATTGAGCACCAAGGAGAGCGCCAAACCACGTGGCCTGATCGCAGAGGAGCGTCTGAGATGCTCAGTTTTCGGTTGCTGCATTTTTTCCATCCGCTCGGCTCAACTGAGAGTAACGTGCAGATTATCTTTGTGTGAGCGTGAAGACTGCAGATCGTGTTCTAATTGGTTCTCTTTTTTGTTTTTGTGATCAACGCTCGTGTTTATTCAATGAGGATTTCTTTTGTTTTATTCAAGTTTTACTCACAGGCTGGCTAATATATACCCCCCCCCCCACCCGCACACACTCACACACACACATCTCATTCCCACGGAACCTGCTGTAATCGTCTCTCAGTTTCTCAAATGATATTCTGCTCCTAAGCATTTCACATCTATTATTCAGGAGGGGCGATTTTGTCATTTTTCTGTTTCCCACTCGGCTCTTATCTATTCGGTCAGTATTGACAAAAAAATCAAACATTTTAAATAAGTAATGAAAAGATATCGGCTGACATTAAAACATCCGATGTCTGACATTTCGATTTCTCTGGCAATGTGGTGGGTTTGTGAACGAGGCACATGCTGTCGTGGCCTCAGTCCCCCTTTTGGGCCCTGACCTGTTGCCCTGCTGTAGAGAGAAGGAGAGAGTTAACCTGCTGGAGAGGTGTTTACAAATTGTGTTTTTAATCAGTTCCATTTGGTACTAATATGTCAACACAACCCCTTTGTTGCTTGGTTCTATTTTAAGGTTAAATCCAAGTATTGAACTAACTGGGTTTGTTTTTATTACCTTAAATCAGGTTTAAGTGATTTTGCTTATATTGCATCCTTTTTAATTACCACCAACATGTCTCTGCCTCGTCCGCAGTGACTTAACGGCGTGCCTCGGTTACTAAAATCATTAAACTAGTATTTCCCGGGGGTGGCGTTCCCTAAAAGCCCCGTCACAGAGAGATGAACACGGCGAGAGGTACAGAGACGCAAAGGTACCCATCTGAAGACAGAAAAAGTGGACCGTTTTTTAATATGTTAGCGTATACATATATATTAGTCTGGGGATTTTGGTGCATTTTAGTAATGCAGCAATATCTAAGAGGGATAGAGCGGTTTAGAGATTTTCACCCTCCATTCGTAATCAGAGATGATGGACTGTTGATACAGAAAAATATAAAAGAGCTTACAAGTGCAAGATAAAGTTATTTCCTTTGAAACTTTTAGTAGAGCTTTTGTACGAAAAAAGGAAGTCAGGATGATGTAACCGTCTGCATGCGTGTAACCCGCTGCTATTGGAGAGCTCCTCGCTTCGGCTGCTCAAAGAGACGTCTGAATGGTGGAGCACACAGGTCAAAAGGTCTCCTACTTTGTCCAAGAAGAACCAACAGAAGCAAACCAACCCAGGGAAGAGTCAGAGAGCGGTCATTGGCTTTATAAATATAATCAGACTTTATTAGATGACTTTAGGACAGCGCATTAGTCCAAAGTCCATCATAAACACTCCGAGAAACCTCTCCCCTTCCTTCTCCCTCTCCTCTCCTCTCCTTCCATCTCCTTCTATCTCCTTCTCCCTCTCCTTCTCTTTCTCCCTCTCCTCTTCTCTCCATCTCCTCTCCTCTCCTTCCCTCTCCTTCTCCCTCTCCTCTCCTTCCCTCTCCTTCCTTCTCCCTCTCCTCTCCTTCCCTCTCCTTCCTTCTCCCTCTCCTCTCCTTCCCTCTCCTTCCTTCTCCCTCACCTCTCCTCTCCTTCCATCTCCTTCTATCTCCTTCTCCCTCTCCTTCTCTTTCTCCCTCTCCTCTTCTCTCCATCTCCTCTCCTCTCCTTCCCTCTCCTTCTCCCTCTCCTCTCCTTCCCTCTCCTTCTCTTTCTCCCTCTCCTCTTCTCTCCATCTCCTCTCCTCTCCTTCCCTCTCCTTCTCCCTCTCCTCTCCTTCCCTCTCCTTCCTTCTCCCTCTCCTCTCCTTCCCTCTCCTTCCTTCTCCCTCTCCTCTCCTTCCCTCTCCTTCCTTCTCCCTCTCCTCTCCTTCCCTCTCCTTCCTTCTCCCTCTCCTCTCCTTCCATCTCCTTCTCTCTCCTTCCCTCTCCTTCTCCTTCTCCCTCTCCTCCCCTCCACAACAACAGCTCAAGTAGACACTCAAATCTCAGTGTTGTTGTCCTTCCATGTGTACATTTCCCTCCGGATGCCACAAGTCCTCCCCCCCCCCCCCCCCCCCCCTGCGCGCATATTTAGTCGCAATGATATTTTCCAACACCCCTGTGCCAGCTGTTGAAATCCTGACGGCGTGGGGGGTGGGGGGGTTCGGATGAAACGATTATTCGTGGTTCCCGCGTCACCGGAGATACTAATCTGATCCAGACGCCCAGCCGCGTCGGAGCAGAGCTGCCCGCCGTCCACCTGTTGCGGTGAGAGCAGCATCTCCTCAATAATGCATTCAAACACAGTGGAAATGCTTTCTCCAGCGCCGGAGATCAATAGTCGCAATTTCAAATGTTGGCATTCTGCCTCGACTGGCTGGCCCTTTTTTCTCTCCCCTGATTCCTTGCTCCCTCTCACCTTCTGCTGTGGAGACATTTTATGTTCCTTTTTTTTTTTTTTTTTTAACACCCGGGGAGACTTTTGGGAAACTTTTGCTTTCAATCTCTATAATTGTAGGTTTCACACAGTCTGCGTGCTTTGTATCAAGGAAGAATGTATTTGACAATTTAGGGGTTTTTTGAGGAATACTTTTTGAAAAGCCTCAATGTGATATTTTGTAGTTTAGTATGAATGTATAAGCATTCTTTAGCATCATGCGTTGGCAAATATTTAAAAAAAATACCCATGAAAAACATAAAAAAGGAATGTCAAAGAGTTATTTGGCCTCGTCTGCCCACTTTTCTTCTTTTCTTCAGATCGATATCACATTTCTTCTGTAGTAATGACATCTTGGTAATTAGGGGGTGAGCTGCACACATGCTGTGTAAACATGTGAACACTTTGCCTGAGGAAGCTAAAGGGCACCAACACTGTCGGAGTGACCATTTAAGTATTTCATCATTTTTTTTCGATATAAGAACAGCCTAATTAAGCCACCTCGGCGTAGAAGGCAGCTGCCATTTTGGGTTCGCTGGAACTTGAGTATGTTGAAAGCTGTTTCGGAGAGAGGAAAATGTCAAGCAGTTACCAGCGCAGTGTAAAATAAAATAGTCCGTGGAGGATAATTAAGACAAAGACATTCATACTCATAACTTCTCTGCTCTCCGAGTCTCCCCGCGTGCTTCTACAGATGGTATTTTTCATAGTATGCTTTCCCTCCTTATGTTTTATTAAAATTTGTGATTGAGTTATTTCTCTTCCTGCCTGTGTTGAGCGCCCCTTCTGAAATTGATACGATGCATCAACGGATATTGGATCATTTTCCGCGCCGATGCGACAGCGCTTTCCTCCCGCTGAAGATGACGAGGGAATCCATAACAGCGTGCCCACAGAAGTCTGGTTTTATCTGTTATTTCCCTCATTAGCCAGAATGTGTCAGGACTGCACACGTTACCGCTACATCCAGGCCAACGTCTCACTTGATCATCGTTACACTGTCACGATGTCTCTGACATTTGTTTTCTAGCCTCCTCGTTGCGCTGAAGGCTTGATGTCTCTGAAAAGTGGAGCCGGAGCTGCTTCAATGTGTCCGTTCTGTCCGATGGCCGCCGTGGGGCCGAGGTCCGATTGAATACAAGTCTCTGAGGGAAATAACCGTGCTCCCGAACTCGGTTTATTACCGGCCCGCAAAGCGTCGTCGACGGCGTCAATCTGTGGTTTCGGGTGTTCTTCGATACAGCGCGAGGTTCCTTTAGCGAGCAATCAGGAATCAGGAAACGTTTATTGTCATAATACTTTGGGCTGATGGTCCAATGTCAATGGACGATGAAGCAGGTGTGTGCCGTGGGGCCCTTTGACTGCGCGTGTTGAGTCCCTGAGATGCTTCGGCAGGACCCCCCCCCCTCCCCCTCCCCCTCCCCGGGCCCTGTGGAGCTTGGTCGACCCCGATGATGATGGCTGTGTGTCGGGCTTCTGTCGGCGTGATGTTGGGATCTGCTGATAAGTTCGATCCTCTTCGAGAGCCTCTTAGTCCTCTTCCATCGGCCCAAAGTAGTTTTCCTTAAGTACCTGGGCGTCGTTCAGACAGCCCA
Organism: Pungitius pungitius; assembly: GCF_949316345.1. Taxonomy (NCBI): domain Eukaryota; kingdom Metazoa; phylum Chordata; class Actinopteri; order Perciformes; family Gasterosteidae; genus Pungitius; species Pungitius pungitius. The sequence goes on along the minus strand of NC_084911.1, from coordinate 3,535,067 downwards.
CTAAAGAGGACTACGTCACCATGCGCTGTAGGGATAATAGGTACATCATTAACGGGGGGAACTCGCCTCCCACGGCACATCGATCTCTCTTTTTGACTATTGTTTTGGGACGAGCGCGGGCCGCACAGCAGTCCTCCAGCACCGGAAGGGATGTTGCATTTTGCATTAGGCATCAGAAATCCTCGGCATCACATCAGGAGCGCTGCCTTGTGGATTTGGATTTAATTCTCAGCTCAGATTGAAGACCGGCATGCAAATTCTACAAAGACATTTATGCATTGAATCAAATGAGAGGAACTCTTTTGAGTTACAGATTCTTTCCAGCAGTTTCGCAAATAACCTGCTAAACCAAAACCGATGATTTATAGACGTTTCCTCCAGAGCCTGACAATCCAACATTGTTTTTCTTTTTTGCAATGCAATTCGACGTCAAGTTGCCCGCACCACGGCAGGTCAGGACACACAACACTGTCAGGTGAGGTCAGACTGTCCCACCGTGCTGCAGTGGAGTGAGAGGTAACCTGTACGCTCGGATTGTTCAGCCACCGCGCGCGTCGCCGCGGTTTCTGCGTGTTTGTGGCGTGTGCTCGTGAGCAGGTAGCCAGGCGTGCGCAGCGTGTGTAGGTGGGAGCCTCTGCGCTCGGGGCACCTCTCGGCTGTCAGAGGAGCTGTGCGAGCATGACGCGCTGTCAGCAGATGCAGTCTAATGATGCGCTCTTGCTGGAGCAACACAAAAAAAGACAACTGACTCACTTTTTCGAGGCGACCATTTTCCTGCAGGAGAAAACACACCCTGCGAGAGAGAGGTTTCTGAAGTAAAAAGTTTGGGGTTTTTGTGGTTCGATCCCACCTGCTGCGTCACTGTTCTACTGATCAGCATATATTACGACACCTTGAGGACCTTTGAGTGCTGCTTCGGGCCTTTTCGAGGTGTTTGTTTGTCTTCCAAATAACTGGAGTTTTGCCCATTAGAGACAAAACAGGTTCATGTTTCCTGTTTTTATCTCTACGCAACATTCCAGCAGGTGCCATGCTGTTCCACTGATAAACAGTAGGGGCCGTAATATGTGAAGATGTGCAGATGTGCACCTGTAAATGCAGCGAAGAAGAGAATGTGCACTGGCAAGCAAGAGACATTTTGATTACACACATTAAGTGTGTTCTTTAAATAAAACTGATCCCCTCTCTCACTAGGCCTCCCTTTCTAACATTATTTCGCGACCCCGGAGAAGAGTTCACCTTCATCCGAGAGTTCATCTAGAGCCACCGGATCCCCTCCATCGCTCACGCTGAGGTCACATTCGCCGATCCGTAAGTTGAAGTATTTCCCGGTGAGTATTAAAGGCTCACCAGGCAGCTGGGGGATGCATCTGTGACGTAATGTGGGAGAGGATCATCTGAGGCTGCGACACAATGATCTCTTCCGTACATCAAGGTCGCTTCCCCCTCAACGCGCACGTGTGTGTGTGTGTGTGTGTGTGTGTGTGTGTGTGTGATGCTGCTGAGCTGTAGAAATTACAACTCCTCCTCCTGCCTCAGTGAGATCAGACGGTCCGAATGTCGATGGAGTTATCGAACAGCTTCCTCTCTCTTAGAGGTCGGTAATTGAGTGAATTGCTCCTCAAGGCTTGTCGATGATGCTGATCCACCCCCCCCTTCGATCTCCCCCAGGCGGGAAAATATTTCTGTACCTCTGTGCTCTTTGTTGGAGAAATATCTCAGACAACTGCAGCAATCTCTTTTTTTTTTTCTCCCTTCCTGCCGCCCTCTCCGGTTTGTGCGCCCACTCTTCTGCTCCCTGCACAGATTTAAATGTCATTTCGCACTATTTTCCTTCTCCAAGAACGGTTTAATTCTCCTCTCCCCACAGAAAAACCACTAACACTACACACACTACACACACACACGCACACACACACACACAGACCTTTGACAGGCCTCCCTCAGAAGAGAAGCAGAGAGCCTCCTCTTGCCCAGCTGCATCAATAATATAACTGAACCACCTCCACCAACACCACCGTTTGCTTCTAAAAATAGACGTCCACTTTTGTTTAATATTTCATTTGGCTCTGCTATCGGTCCATCTCTCTCCCCCCGTGTCCTCAGTTCATTGTCTTTAAATAGGTGATGAGGAAAGATGTCAACAAATGACTTTATGCTTCCTTCCCCACTTATTTTCCATCCACTCATCAAGTCAGCAGTGCTGCAGATTATAATTCTTGCTTCTGTATGAGAAACAAAAAAGAAAAAAGATAAAAGGGCCTTTTGTTAGAGGCAAATATCATTATAAGCGCTTCGGAATCACAAATAAGACACCCGGGCGACTGCTGGAGTAGAAAAGCAATAACGGCAGAGAAATCAGATCATTTCAATCTAATTAGATTTTTTTTTATTTTTTAACCAAGATATTTATTGGGATCTGCCGGATTTAAATATCTTCGTTCTCTTCTTTTCCCCGTGCCTGCCTCCTTTTTTGCCGAGTGGCCAAACGTACGAAGCAGGGACAGCAGAGCCCTGCTTTCTTCCACAGTACGACATCAGTGTGTGTGACCTCCGACCCCTCAGAAGGCTCCCTGGGACCAGTCCACCATCCACGCGCTCTGGAAGCGCTCAAGTGGGGCGCCGATGGTTCCCGAGGGGGGGGGGGGGGGGGCGGGGGGCGAACGAGTGCACCTTCCCCGCCGCTGAGTGGCTCTTTAGTTTTGTGGTTGACGTTCAGGCCGCAAAAATCTCAGACCCCCCCTCCCCCCCCCCCCCCCCCCCCCCCCCCCCGAGAGACGTGCTTTTTGTTGTGTGATGCGCTCGGATGGAGATGGATCCCGACAGTGATGCTGGCCCTGTTTATCCATCCATTTTTCATCACAGTGAACGGCGTGTTGCAGCATTACAGTTTAGTTCTCCCTTTGCTCCTCATTCATTTACTTTTATCCCTTTACTCTAATACATTAACTTCAAACAACAGTAAACAGTGGATTCATTCTCATTGGTTTTGCCTCATGAATCATTCCAGTTGTGATTTCTGCAAACGTATATTTTCCCAGCCACAGTGTAATGAGGTGTGAAAATTGTTTCTGGCATGCGGGATTACTGTGGTGCATGTTCAAGGCCGCCGTATCACAACCGCTGACTAATCATGATGGAGGCTGTTTTATTAACAAATTGGTGGTTTGAGTCCATGTTTACAATGGAATGCTTCACTGAAACACAAATAAGGCTGTTGTGTAGTTCCACTGGCGCACATGCAAATGCGCAGCATTGCAGTAATGATTCTTCAAGGCGGCTTGAATTCAAGCACTGCAGCCTTTTGGAGGAACAGAAAGACGTTTGTTCAATAAAACGTTCTATGTTTATTAAAAAAGTTCTTCAAGCCACATCGTCTGAAGTGTGAATATCGCTGATGCAGCTACGGCTTTGTGATGCCTGTGGGGATTTTCCGAAGCACCTACTTTAAAATCAATCACAGCATAAAACAATCCTGCACTCGGAGGGCTGAACTTCCCACTCGGGCTGCGTCTCCTCTCTCGCTAACCTCCGAGACATCTTCCTGTTAGCAAGGCCGTGTTTTCACGTTCACTTTGTGACAGCCGTCTCCACAGCAGGTGGACTGGTGTTAATGTGGTTCCTCCCGTTACCGCGAGGAGACGGCGAAGACGAGCTACCCCCCCCCCCCCCCCCTTTCGCCCTTTAAATCGCATCAGCGACGCCTTTTGTACCTCCTGCAGTCCGTTGCAAAGAACCGACTCGCTGCACAGTGACTTCTTTCAGATGGATGGATCCGGGTCGGAATCATCTGTGTTCATTTAACTCTGTGTACCCGGTAAGGAGCCCCCAATGCCTCCTCCCTCCCTCCTTAGTGAACCCCCGGTGGTCCCCTCTCGGCGGCCTGTACTTTTTCCTCCGGGGCGATGGGCCTGAAGACCCCTGAAGGAGCAGACCTTCCACGCCTCGCACGCCTTCCCCAACCCCCGGTGATCGATGGAGGCGCCGCCGGTGATGCCTTTCACAGCCGAGCAAAGGAGGGCGATCGGTGGCCATCGATCCGGGGGGGGCGGCGGTGTGTGTGTGTGTGTCCGAGTCACAGCTAATGTTTCCCCCCCCGTTCCTGGGAGCCGTCGGGAGCAGCAAGGCGACACCTCGGGTCGGTTTCGTAAAAAGAGGAATTAAATCTCTCTGAATGTTCTTGGGTGTTTATGCTTGGACAATTACTAAAAGCTGTGCTCTCCCGGTGGATTCCACAGGACACTGTAGTGCATCCTCCCAAAACGGCCCGCGGGTACTCGACGTGCACATAAAGCGCCGCCTCTATATTTACTCTTTAAAAGCCCGGCCAGTTCTGCAGTCAGGATGCTTTTGGAACAGCTGCTTCTTCAAAGTGGACAACATGTACTTTGCCATCTGGGAATATTAGTGTACCCACACAACCTTTTAGTCAAATGCCTTCCGGGTCCAAAGCATGTGATTACTTATGGGGGGCCGTTTGTAAAACGTTGCACGTTCTAAAATCCTGCGCAGTTTTCGTACATTTAGCGTTATCATGTGAATAAAAAAAAAGCAGGACAATATTCACATGTCACTTTTTCAAACATTTAGAGACAAAATCGTGTAAATACATGCAACAACTTTTCCAAGTACAATGTTTGGCAGTAACATAAAGTTGTTAAATAAAAATGTTAAATGTAAATGTTAAATCTAAATGTAAATCTAAATGTTGAGTTTTAATGTCAGACATGACAGGTTTTTAGAGCGTGCAACATTTTACAAACGGCGCTCCATAATAACTAGGGCAGTAATCATTGCAGACAAGCTCTAAGTGGGATACAGCGGCCATTCGAACTGTGAAAACACAATTGCTTTTATCATATTCGCCTCAGTACGGCTGAATTTGATGTGGCCCTCTGCACCAAACACTTCCTTCTACCCTGCCGCGGTCGATGTCACTTTGGCTTTGTGTAAGACAGGCCGTCTATTGAACTCCGGTGTGCCAACGGGAACGTGGAAAGGTCTCCAAGGCTCAGCCGCCTGCCTGCACCGGAGACGCGCCTCAGAGCTCAAGCGGCTGTCAATTGAAACTCGATGTGCCTCGCAGGTGCCAGCTCCGACTCTGCCTCTCACCAGCCTTTGTGTGTCCGATGAAAGGAGCGAAGCGCCTGCGCCGCGATTCAGAATGCAAAAAAAAAAAACCCGGCACAATTTCTGCAAAGTCAAATTGACCCGCCTCGGGACGCGCTGAAGGTTCAATGTGGTCAGAGGAGCGGAGCCTCGCACCAATGCACTGCGCGTCGGAGCGTAGGTGCAGTAAGTAACCTGGTGTGCGTGAGTGACTGAAGCATGCGCATGCTGCCGTGAGACGGTGAAGGAGCAGCGATGCAGCAAAAATGAACTTAAGTCTGCAAAAAGATTCATTTTACAACCGCTGTTGAGCTCATTCTGCTCTGCTTTTAAATACATTTGTATCTATTAACGCTTTATTGATGACAAGTCCGCTTTGTGTCTATAGACTTATTATAACATTATTTGTTTGACTAAATGACTAAATACTTCCACCTCAACCATCCTTAGGGCTTCTTTGCTCTAACAACGAGATGAGCAATATTATCGCGTTGTCCTCAGGTTCAGAAAAGTTTCCCATAAGCATCATGAACAAAGGAACGTCTCTCCCACCAGCCTCAGCGGCACTGACCGACTGTGTGTGTCTGTGTGAGTGCGCATGTGTGCGTCCTACTGGAGGCGGTGTGCGTCGGCCTGATGTGTGGCGGGAGGGGCAGCTCCGGCTGAGGGGTCGTGACCCCGCTCTTCCCCCTACACCCACACACACACACAGAGTGGAGTGTGTGCAGGAAATGGAGCCTGAATGGCAGTGAGCACAATGGCCGCTCTTTAATATCAGCAGCTAATGCATTCGATGGAAACGGCGGCTGAGGAACGCTTTCATCTCGCTCTCCTGAAGGTGAAGCCGCGTCGGCGGCGGCCTGACCCCAGCCGGCTCAAATCCATCCGTCTGCTCCGGTTTTCCAACGCACAAATCTTCCAAAGGCCACCGCTAACGGCTAATTGCTAACTAACATCCACTCGTTAGCCGTTAGCCGTTAGTTCCTCAAACTAAAGTGTATTCCTTGCCTGGTTTAATGGAGCCGGCAGAGTAGTAGTAGACTTTTAATTGTCGCCTGTATCTTTGCCTGTCTTTAAAGGTCGCTCTCCCCTTATCGGACAGAACATGTTTCTGACTTTTTGGAGTGAATTTCCGACTGTCAAATCCAGCATGTTCTCTGGGGCACCTCATAGGGCAGCACGGAGTGTCCCTGAAGCATTTGCTCCATCTCTAATTAAAGAGGAGCTCCAGAAAGGCCCGAAGTAGCCCGAAGCGCAAAGCCTTAATATTACACAGCCCGCGACATATTAACCATACGGTGCGATAGCAACTGCGAGTCCATCGACTTCTACTGCGTCGTCCACATCCTCCATCAAGGAAATAACAATAAAAGCAAACTTTGTCTGAGGCTGGGCAGAAAAAAAACAGCGACAAGCAAAGTCCCCGCTGATCTGAGGTCTGTCAGAGCGCCCGATGTGTCCCCGTCAAATGTTATACAAATAACCAACTTTAAGAAAAGTCTCCTTCTCATTCATGCAGCTCGGTGTCAGGAATCATTCGAAAGGTTGTTTATAGTTTGTTGTTCTGCAAACTATTTCATGCAATGTTTTTGAGGGCATCTGTGGAAAGTTTTTCTTGGAATTACAGAAAGATGATTGGACCACAAAGAACTTCGGCACAAAACGAGGCACCCTAGATGCATGTTGTTAGCCCAGATCCTCACTAAATCAATACTAGGAGTTGGACTGGATGCGGGTGTACACACACACACACACACACACACACACACACACACACACACTGATTCCAGAGCGTCAGAATAAGAGATGCTCCGTGTCCTGACTAACGGCTCCAGTTCGTAACTTTTTTTTCTTCCATCAGCTGCTTCCCGCCGTCCCACCAGTGCCCGAGAATCCACTTGTCTTACCACTGAGAGGCACAAAGGAACGGCCTTGTGGGCTGAACACATCGATACAAACCCCTGAGCTGATCCAACATGATGCCGTGTGCACGGTGAGCAAAATTTGATACAAGCAAATCCATTAGGAATCGACTAAATGTCATCAATAAAAACCTGTGGAGCCCCGGTGAAGAGAACCCTGCTGTCTCCTTGGGAACATCCGACTCAGACAGCAGCAACCTCCCTTCACCAGACACGGTGTCTTCTTCAGTCAAGTGCAGCACATCTGCACCCACACGAGCTGGAGCCATGTGCTCCACGGTCCAGATGCTGAAAAGAGGGGAAGCCTTTGAGCACGGAGCGCCGTTATGTCGGTGCTGACGAGCCAACGCCTCCTCCGGGTCTCTGCGTGCAGCTGGAGGCCCGCAGCACCAAAAACTTCCGGCCCGTGATGTCACCGCTCGGAAAGTTCTGCGGGGCGTCGTGGATGTGGCCTTTTGACTCACTGTGTGCGGCGGGCGCAGGATGACGCGTTCTACTCCGCCGCTTGGATCCGCCCACGGCTCCAGTCAGCCGCGCGGTTCCCGGCGGTGTAGTGATGCGCGGGTCGGGATTTGTGTTTTTTTTCCTGCGCCGGCTTCTTGAGAGAATCGTCGTTTGAGAGAAAGAACAAAATCACTTGTTTGTGCACAGCCAGGTTTTGCAGCCTGAAGGTTACATATTTTTCTCCTTCAAGCATTACTGATGGTTTGTTTTTTCCTTCGCATTCAAAGCTCTCTGTTGGACCTTCACTGCAAAATAGGTCTTTTTTACCCAAAGCATGTTCTTCCAGACCCCTCACTGAACAATAAATTCATTTTTTATTGGCTTCTATCCATGCACGTTCTATTCCATGTCATATATAAGCTGCGTTATTTTTGGTATTGTTGGTAAATGAAATTAATGAAAACCTTTACCCACTTGATGACTCTTATGATTCTAGAAGAGTGTGTGCACGTGTGTCTGTGTCAGCGTGCAGGCTGTTTGTGATGACATAGGTAGAGGACACGAGGCCCGTGACCTTTGCCACAGTCCAGATGCCAGATGCCAGATGCCGGAGTTGCGTGGCAGCGGCCAGCTGGAGGGATCAGTGGCCTACATAGGTGCCGGTTGGAGGGAAGGCTCGACACACTCCGGCAATTAACCTGCAAGTGTAGCAGAGATCAGAGAGGACTCTACTCATTGTGTTTCACTCACCTCTTATGGGCCCTTCAAATTACAACAAAAATGAGGTGGTTCACTCCTCAAATTCTTCATGTAATGCCGCCATCGTCAAAAATATGACCAAGCTAAGCTCTGGTTAATTTACCAAGCAACTTGGGAGGGCCTGTGAGATGAATAGCAGGGGGAAGTCTAACAACCCGTGCTACGTGCTGCATTTGTTACCATCCATACTGTGAGATCTGCAGCAAAGCCAGGTCGTAACTCGCTGTGTCATTTGAGTGCGTGGGCGAGGCCGCAGGCGCCGAGGTCGCTTTGATCTCGTCCGTTTGCGTCACTGGAGAAGATCTTCACGTGAGAAATCAGGGGGGCGGGGGGGGGGGGCGGCAACAAGCAGGTGCAGCGGCTCCGCGGCTCAGTCGTGATGTGGCTATTCTCATCCTGCAGCCTATTCCCGAGTTTCTAAAGAGACGGATCAATCGATGCCGTCTGCCAGCGAGCCCACTGCAGGTCTCCGTGTGGAGGATGTGTGTGTGTGTGTGTGTGTGTGTGTGTGTCACAGTGAACACGCTCACCCGCACCCACAAACGCGCCTTTCAGCTTGACTCATTGTTACGGCGCCGCCCTCTCTCCGTCAGTCGTGTGACGGGGAAAACATGCGCCGCCAGTCGTTACTCTGCAGCCGTGCAGGGCGGACAATCCAGCTGTTTGACAGCTGCTTGACCGGACAGAGGGGCACAAACCTCACGTACACCTTTTTAGTCCTGCATGCCAAACAGCTGTCGGCATGCGGGAGTGAATCAATCAATTCACTCCCGATAAAACATTTATTTCTTCATTAAAGGAGGGCCTCCGTTCTGTGTGGTGCCTCCACACTAATGAGTTACACACTGCCTCCACACTGTGTAACTCATTACAGGAGAGAGAGAGAGAGAAACGACAGGTGGCAGGAAAACTGAGAAAGAAAAGGGGGTGACATTCACTAGTGGGAGAGAGGATCTATTTCAGGTAGAAGAAAGACGGGACGGAGGCTGGCTGTCTTCGATGCGCTGATGGAGAGAAGGTCAAGAGGACGGCGGTCCGCTGCCTCACAAATTGCAGCTCAGCCGGTCGCCGGCGTTTCCCTCCCCCGTAAATGCTCACCTGTAAATTCCGGGTGAGCACGGACCGAGTGGAAATAAGAGACATCGCTGTGTGCGTTTCTTTGTGTCTGCCTGGGGACGCGTCTCAGTAGGATTAAAGACGCACCTGCCATTACTTGGTTCTCTTTTTGAAATCCCACTTTTCATGTCATCAAGTCAAGATTCTTAGCTGTTCCAACCTTGACTGTGTAGTCATGGTAACCCTTCCGTCTCACGCTGTCTGCGTCCCTCGCTTCCACGGAGGCAGCAGCACAGAGATGCTGTTTGGTTTCATTTGAAGGCTCCTCCGTGTGCTAAACTAAGCCTCTGAGGGGTGCGATGACGTCCTGTTTGTCCACTGTGAGGATCGGGTGAGGTCAGCTGTATTCGCATCACTGAGTTTAAAAACGTTATTTTTACTTCATTAGAGCAAGTTAATATGGACTTTCACTAGTGGCGTCTTGCTATTCAGAATTGGCCATTTGCATGTTTTATGATGTTGATTTCGTGATCAGACCAGCATGCCCTTCCAGTTTTATTCCTCCAGGGTTCGACGTGCATCTCTCTGACATCTCTGCCCTCAGACACCATTCACCCCGTGGTCAATCGTTTTCTCAAATCCTGCTGCTCAGAGTGTGTTGTGAAGAAAATCCCTTTTGGAAAGAAAATTCAACACTAGAGTTAAGTGACAAATAGATTTTGTATCAACTGACAGTGTTAATTCAGTTGTTCCCAATGCACCGAAGCTTGTGTAGGTATGTATGGAGGGTCCGCGCGCCTCACATCTAATGAGCGCGTTGACGAGCCTTTCATTTCTCCGCTTGCTGTTGACAGATGTTGTTGCTGTAGAGCGACTCAATGGCAGGAGCACGCTCACACACACAGAGGAACTCCCACCGGAGCACATTGACACACGCTGCTGGTCCCTCGTGGGGGGGTGGGGGCTCTTATGCTTCGTCATCCCGGGGGGGGGGGGGCTGACTCAGCGGGGCCCCCCCCTCGCTGCACCTGGATTCGTACCTGCTGTCTCTCAGAGGCCCAGAGTGACAGCAGGTTTTTTAACAGCTGGAACCCTGCTGCAGACACTCGCTGTGTGTGTGTGTGTGTGTGTGTGTGTGTGTGTGTGTGTGAGTCGTGGTGTTGGTGGTGTTACGGCACGTCTTGGCGGACGCTTGCACTGTCCTCTTGGCGGGCGAGCTGACACGCTCCTGGAGCAGATGGTGCCGACCGAGAACATGAACACTGCCGTGCCCTTGGATGAGACAGGAACCCGCTCCTCCCCTCATTTCTCCTTCTTTTCATCTCCCTCTATTTATCCACCTGTTTTTTTCCTTCTCTTTTGTAGAAAGAAACCAGGAGACGAGAGAGAAGATGGGCACGAAGCTTTCCATTGACTGCGCCAACATTTCACTTTCCCCCCGTTACTCATCCACTTAACCTTTGACCTCTGACCGCTGGTGGGAGCTGTAAGCGGGGATAACCCTTCATTAAGCCTGCCTGTCCACGCCGGTCAGTACCGCTAGCAGTGCTGACCCAGTGCTGCACAACCCACAGCAACCGCACCCCCCCCCCCCCCCCAAGATGTCACAGCGATGTCTCACCGACGCAATGGCTGCCTTCCTCCGTCCTCCCGGCCCACCCCCCCCCCCCCTGTCGGCTCCTCCGCCGCCTGTTTACCTGCAAATCACTTTTTCATCCAGTCACCGCGGCGATCGGTGTGATTCGTTTTTCTTCTTCCGATCCCCTGCAGCCGTCAGTCCGGGCCCGGGCCTGTGTGTGTCCCGACCAGCCGCGCGTCTCCGTGCCCACAATTTGTTTTCGTCTCCCCGGCCCCCCGTCATTTCTAACAGGAGCTGATTGACTCTCGTCTCCGCGAGGGGAGAGGGGGGGGGGGGGGCGTCGTCCGTGCACCACTTTCTGGATGACAGGATGACACATTTCCGTCCGTCCCGCGTCGTGATGCTTCCATCACTCCGCTCCGTTTCGCGGGCGAGGCCTGTTTTTCACGGTGCCGAGTTTGATTGCAGCCATCAGTCACGGATGCCCGCCGAGAGCTCGTTATCCTCCCCTCGATGCATTTAACAACGCAAGAAGCCAGAGCTGAGCCGGGGACAGTCCCCTCTGCTCAGGCCGGGTGGGTTCGCGTTGGTACGTGAGGTCATCAAATGGAGAGATTATCGCTCAGGACGGGGAAAAAAAATAATTTGCCCAGAGAGAGAGAATTGATGCTATTTATGGAGTGAATCCAAGGTGCAACCTGAGGCCATTCAGCTCTGAAGATTCACATGGGTTCAAGCAGCAGTTATTGGCAGTTATAAAAGGTAGAAAATTGTATAGACCAGTGGTTCCCATCACATAAGAATAGCAAAGACAAATGTGTTGAATATGCAATTATGCTGCAGCTAAGAATAGCGACAACATCCAGCGCACAGCATGCTCTCTGACAAGAGAGTTTTCTAGATGAATGTCGCATTGACGCGGTAAAGGATTGTGTACCAATGACATCTCAGTGCTCCTCAACAAAGGATTAAATAAAACGATTATGGACAGCGGAAAACAAAACAAATCTTCATTTTTTGAATGAAACCCTAAACACTTAACTTTAACTTGAGGTAATTCCTTCACTTAATGACCTGTGTTACAAGGTGTCACGTTTTAGCACGTGGCTGCAGCAGCTACTGTTCACAAAAGGAAAGTTCTGTTCTAATAAACAAATGTAAAGAATAGAGAAAATTGTGTGTATTATTAGATTCCGTCTTTCAAAGTGACATCATCCAGGGCCTGACTTTAGTGCTGTTTTTGGGCCCCTGCATTCACTGCATTAGAGCTAAGTGGGACACTTAGAAGACCTTCTGCAGTGTCTGCTTTTCACTTCCCGTTAGAGAGAGTTGGCGACTGTCGAAATATCCCATGCACAAAATACTACTAAATACTAAAAGCGGTGCTTACATTTGTCCCGTTACGCAGCAGATTGAGTATGTTATGCCCCCACCCCCCTGCCCCCCCCCCCCCCCCCCCATTACAGAAATACCTTGTTTTCATCCGACCCGCACGGCCCGGAGCATGTCGCCTTCGATTTAGTCAGCAGCTCGGGACTCATCCATCACGGCTCCTTGATTAGCGCGGAGTGCACAGGCGCTGCGCTCTCTGAAAGCATAATGATGCAGCCCTCCCCTCCCTCCCCCCCTCCCTCCCATACGTTACACACTAATGGACTGAGCCCGGAGCAATCTCACAGGGTCTTCACGTACACTAATAGGGGGATACTGTACTGCAACTGTATGTGAATCCAATGGATCAGGTGGAGACGTGTTTCGGTGACGCCGCGTATTGTTTTATTTAACAACACTCGTGCTCCTGCTCTTCCGGGAGTGATGAAAAGAGCCACAGATGGCACCAGTCACCACTTCTTTAAACTCTAATTTTATCACTTCGTTTTCCCCCGTGGGAAGCGTTGTCACCTCTGTGTGTGTGTGTGTGTGTGTGTGTGTGTGATTCTACTGATGTGTGTGTTCACTGCTCCTTTGCTGAATATTGCGGCAATTTCTGGCGGCCTGGCGGGCGCCTCGGGTTTATTAGTTTACACTGAATGAAAGCCAGGTGTGTTTAAGCAGAGCGGCCCCCCGGCTCTCGGTGAGGAGTCACTATTGTGACAAAGCCGCGACGGCGGGCCCTCGAGGGAGATTGTGATGTGTTGAGGCAAAGCACGTACACACTGTGGAGATTATTAGGGGTCCGCTGGTGGAGAGACTGCACCAAGAGTCACGTACCAGTCGGTTGGACAAAAGCAGACTAGCTAGTAGTCACGGTGCAAACAACACAAAGCGCAAATGTTTCATCGGGGGAAAAGGAAAATGCATTTTTTCCATATTTCAGACCCCCCGGGACAGAGCAGCAGTTACAGTGAACATAACTCACGCTGACTGAAGAATCCAGAAGAGGATAAATAAATCAGAAGCAAAAAGATTGACTTCCAGCCCGACGCCCTGACCCACTAAAAGGGGATAAAAGCTGGAGGACGACCCTTAAAACACCGGGACAGCTGTGTTTGCTCCTCTCTTTATTTTGCCTGAATCTTCCCTCTTCCTCTTTATACTCCCGAATGCAGTAAATGTCTTCCTCTTCCACTCCGACCTACAGCTTTGTTTATGTGTTTGCACAAACCGGGGAGAGTGCTGTGGATGGACCCGCTCGATTCCTCTAATGAGGTATAATACGTGTTGTGCAGCAGAGAGGAGTTCAGAGGCGTGCAGGACTGAAAAAGAGCAACAATCAAGCAGGGTGCGGCCTAGGAGGAACGATTCATCTCTCCTTTGGCGTCTGACAGCAGACGTTAGGAGTGAAAATACATTGTGTGTAATCATCAAGAGATGAAATACAGTCAAACTGTCAAGCTTGTGCTGTGGATGCCAAAAGTTACAACCTTTGCCGCTTAATTTTCCCTTTCCACCTTGATACAAACTGAAGGGAGTTGAGTGGACCACTTGAAGCACCGCTAGGCTAAGCTAGCTGCTGGGCTACTTCCAACTCAACATTGAACTGATCTAAAGTGATTACTCTCTACTTCTAAGAATTCATTAAAAACAACATTGTAACAACAACAACATTCATTAATCGCCACTAATCGAGATCAATGACTTTCAAAATGTGCGATTAATTAATTAGTACATTTTTATTAATCATCATGGTCTCCTCCTGAAAAATGATGTTTTCAGGTGATTTACTGGTGTTGCGGTAGGCGTAATACTGTTTTAATTATGAAAGTAAACATTTTCGTGATTGGTGACGCCGGTGAACTAGCCTCGCGCTGGTGTACCCAAACTGTCCATCGCGGTGAATTAGCACAGATTAAACATTGGTCAGCAAAAATAACCATCGATGCTGACAACATATCCAGGAACCCAATTTTGGCCTTTCACAATAATATATCCCACTTCAACACCTCCAAATAGCGCAGTAAAAGCTCAGCGTCACTCCAGTGAGTATTACTACTTTCTCTCAAACTTTCCTGCAGTAGTTAGACATGTAAATATTTATATATATTCATGAGATCTGACACGTAAATTCATGTACATGTATGAACTTAAATTGTACTTATAATGGCACTTTTCTATAACATGTTTTGTAACTGCTTATTTGATGAAAAATGTACTTTCTTGATACTTGTTTTCTGAGTTTGTATCTGTGTGGAAATGCACTTATTGTACGTCGCTTTGGATAAAAGCGTCAGCTAAATGACATGTAATGTAATGTAATGTAACTAACATCACTTTCCGTTTCCCGAGCGATTGACAAAGAAACGACCAGAAACAGCGTCAAATTACCAGTGTCCGGGTGATGCTAATATTATCTTCTATATATGTGCGTCAGTGTGTGTGTGTGTGTGTGTGTGTGAAGGAGGGCGTATCCTTGCAGCTGGACGTGTCCTGCAGGAAGCTCTGCACAGTGTCCACAGTGGGAAAGAGGGGGTTTGTCAGTGGTTTGGAGGGACACACACTGCCCAGCTGCCTTTGTTGTTCCCTCTAGACAACGGCCTTCATCATAAGGCGTGATGAGAAACCTGCTTTATACCCTTTGGCGACCAGCAGATCCCAAACAAGCCGTTGATATATTTTTTCCACGGTAACATATCAACTGATTGTGTGTGGAGCAATGTTATCTAACAGTTTAGCACAACATGCTGCTAGGAAATGTAGAACACGATTGATTTCTTGCTTTCTTATTTCTCTTTATCCCTTCATCCTTCCTCATCTGCCTTCTCCAGGAAGGCTCCTAAGGGGGGGGGGGGGTTTAGGAGGTTGCGTTAGAAGTGAAGGGTCCTCTCGTAGAAAGAAACAGGTAGTGGGGACAGGTAGCTGAGGTCCCCCGGTCTTATTATGCAAACATGATGAAGACGAAGGAAAGCCTTGCGCCATAAAGGTAAAAATAATTGGAGTGAGTGAGAGGATGAGGTTTTAATCAGGTCAGATCAGTGGGAGTGGATGCCGTCGGGTTCAGGAGGCTCACACAGTCGGGTGGGAGCTCAGACGTGTGAGCTCTGCGACTTATTACACTAATCACCCACCGGCCCTTTTGGCATTTCGGCGTGACCTTTAAAACACTTCAGTATCCACAAACCCGAAGCCATGCGTCCGAGGCCCTGATTGAATATTTTTCATATTTTACGCGGAGCGAATGTCACATTGGGAGCGGAGGACCTTCGGGAGTGCCAGAACTCGCCGATGTGAGGCGAAGGTCGGGTTCGGGGGGGTCGGGTTCGGGGGTCGGCTTAGGTCACCCGTTAATCACAGAGCCAACGTCAGCGTGTTTGAGGCTGGATTGTGAAGTGCTTAAAGCTTTGAGTTTTAAACTAGTTGTTGTTGTTGTTTTTCTTATAAAGGAGTGCAGGGAAAATGTGCTGAATCTCACCAAAGTCCAGCTGAGAAGTGAAGTGATACACAGTGTGGGAAGATTTCAACGGGGCTGCCTACCAGGACCGGGTTTTGGCTTCATTATCTGAATCCATATGGGAGCTCACTGAGAAACGGAATGAAGAAAGAGTTGTTGTTTCGTGCTTCTTTTAGATTTGTGGAACAAACCAAACTCACTGTCTCCCAGCAGCACGCCGTGCATCTGTCACAGCCGCTCCGTCACCAGGAGCATGATGACCCGTCAGAAACACACACACACACTCACACACACACACACACACACACACGCATTGACCCACATCTGTTGCATGATGATTATTTCTGTCTGGCTCGCTGTAAATTGTTCTAGACTGTTCCAGATGCAATGTGTGTGTGTGTGTGTGTGTGTGTGTGTGTGTGTGTGTGTGTGTGTGTGTGTGTGTGTGTGTGTGTGTGTGAGAGAGAGAGACATTTTAAATCTTTTAATTACATTTCCTCTGTTCTAAACGACTGCGCCGCTGTCACTCAAACCTACACTGTAGTGTCGTTATGAAGGCCATTTAATTATCATGCTCATTTTCAGGTTCAAACTGTTTAGCTTTTCTTAAACCAGGTGACTGCTGCCATCAGTGATCAGTGAACTGTGACGTGAACCCAAGCTTTCTTTATTGTCACCATCCACCGTGTTCTGTTTCAGGCTCTGCGCTGTGCGGTCTTCAGTGATTGTTGTTCCATGATCAACTGTTTGCTTTCACAACAGTGACTTCGTTGTTGTTGTTGTCGTCCTTTAAGGCCCAAACTAAAAGCTTTTGATTGGACGGGACTCTTTACAGCCCGGTTACACACAGCGACCCACACGTGGTTTGCGCTTGTGTCGCTCAATCCGTCTGTTTGCTTTTGTCCTCCACACAAAGTACGCCAACTTATTCCAGCAAAAGCTCAGCTTTGAAAAGTGGGGATATCCGGGGATTTTGACGGATCATCATCAGCGACTGAACCAAATCGAGTTGGTTTGTAAGAGACTGAAACGTAAATTCCCCAGGTGGCCGTCTCCAATGACTGGGAGTGATCTGTTTCAGGAGCCGCCCTGGACTGACCTCCTGACCTCCTGACCTCCGCGGCCCGCCCTAAAGGGAGAGGTCGTGAGCTGCAGGGCTCACGTGGATTAAGCACAATCAGCACCTCTCCAGCATCACGGAGAGTCCCCGTGACGAATGGGCTCCCGTTGCCGGGGTCTGCTGTTTAGGTTCTGAAGGCCCTAAACGCTATGAAGAATCAAAAGAGTCACCTGCCTCAAATTTAAAAAATAACTTTATTAGTATTTAATAACTAAACAAAGTGATGAGGAATACAATTTACAAAGTGAAATACAATGTTAACAGTGATGTATTTTGCGAAATAGAGAATTCTCTGACCAAGTCAAAGGTGACAAATTCTAACAGTTCTTCTCCCAGTTTGGTACTCCTGGGGGTGGGGTGTGTCTTTTGGGTGTATTTGAATGTCATTGGCTTGATCTTCAAAGTGTCTCCTCCTGGTTCATCCTCATCACATCCAAGTGTGAATCTGCTGCAGTAACCTGAAACCTCTCTGTCTCATCTCTCCCTCACATTCCAATACACTCTATGTAGAAACATATCGGCTTTATGCCTCAATGAGTGAACATAACACAGCATACATAGCTTGTCTCCATCTTATAACGGTTACACTTCAATTACATGACAACATATAAGATCACAGTTCTTCATGGTTTACCAGTTTATGTGGTGCAGTGCTTTTGCCTCACACACAATTCTACACTAAACACTTTAAGTAGAAGTGTGCACTTCTACTTAAATCCCTGCACCTGCTTCCTCATGTGTCTCCGCAGAGGACACATGGCGTGGCGTCTCGTCTCATCTTGTGCCCCGGACAGAGGCCTGCAGTGCACATCAGCTCGTGGGCTCCTCGTCTGTTTGGCATGTGTGTCGAAAAGAGGCTTCGGCGTGTTGGCTTTATTGTCTGCCTCGTGGGGAAGGGAGACGGTGCCGCTCTTTAAACTCTGGCGCACCGACACGGCGCTGAAAAGATCCACTTTGATGCGCAGAACGTGATTTCCCCAGATAAGAGCCGCACACAAGTGCCACCTGGATTGTGTCCGATAAGTTAGTGCGTGCTCTTAAACAAATGCTAAATGCTTGTTCAGACTCCAAAGGCGTGCTGCTGTACGTACCGCGCGGTCCACCGGGTCCACCGGGTCCACTGCGACACGCTGTCTCCGTTCTATGCGGCCCGCCACGACACCACCGGCGCGTTGCACAGGGATCGCGCTCCAGGAGCAGCGATCATCTCCAGTTACTTATCCTGCATCCCGAACCGGGGGTGATGTTTAGCCGGGGATCCGAGGTTGGCTGCTGCAGTCGAGCGTGGTGGGGAATGGGAATGGAGGGATTAGAAAGGGCTCTTTGCATTTGCCCTACAAAGACACACACACACACATTTAAAAGGAGGCTAGGCAAAGTGTTGTGTGTCTTTCCTGGCCTTCCTCTGCAGAGCCTCTGCTGGTCGTCAGGGAGAGATGGGGGGGGGTTAAGAGAGGAAGGCATGACCTGGGTACATTTTCGGCAACAAAATAAACAGCTTTGCGATGGCAAAGACTTTAATACATTTCTAAGATTGATGTTTTTTTTCCTGCCAAAAATGCTTTGAAAAATGAATCAATGGCATTGATTTTGCGATCCTTCTTCAGTCTGTTGAGATATTATAGTGTGACATATAGTGTTGATACGCTGTGTGTGTGTGTGTGTGTGTGTGTGTGTGTGTGTGCGGATTTTCTTTGCCTGTCTGTGTTTGCATGCTTACTTAGATGTGTATCTTTGCAATAAACTCTATTAGCAGCTGCAGGCGGTCTATAAATGCATGCATAATGAATGTGACACACACACACACACCCACACAAACACAAACACACACACACACACACAGCACTAGCTCAGACTAAGCAGAGATAAGCCAGTGGATTAAAACAGCACAACATGTTTGATGTGGACAGACATTTATGTAATGCTGACCAAGGAGAGCAGCCTCCTGCGTGTGTTCGTGGCAGTTTTTGTAAATATTGAAACACAAATCAAGGTGATTATTTAAAAAACAAACCTGACCTTTCAAAGGAAGAGTTGGAACCCTTTCGGGAAAGAGCACAAGCAGAGCTGAACTCTGGGTTATATTTGGACGTTTATGTCCAGCAGCATGCTCATGCAAATTTAATCAAGCGGCCCCTGCTCTCTCCTTTGCCGCCTGACTGCGGCCAATCCTTTACGGCGGTGTCGTTCTTTTAGGGGGGTGGCGGCAGGAGCTCCACCCGCAGAACCACCACAGCACCTCCTCCTCAGTGCCGTCCCGCTGCAGCCGCCGGTCAGCGGTTGGTGCAGGTTATCGCAGTTTGACCTCGACTTCCGACTCCTCTCGGGGGGGGGGGGGGGGGGTGGGGGGTGGGAAGAAGTGAGACATTCATTAGATCTGTTGGGGATCTGGATCTCTGGACGGGTTCGAGTGGGCGTGCGTGATTTTAACGTTAAGAGTTGAGCATGAATGAATATGTAGATGTAATATAAATGTGATGTAAGTATCTTGGAGACACTCCCCCCCCGCCCGCCTCCGTCCTCCTTCCTGCAGCTCTCCACTCGAGTCAAAGGGAAATCCCCGAGCGGCGCTCCAGCCCGTCTCTTCTCCCACGCCGCCCCTCGGGCCTCACAGCTGCGCCACGCTTTTGTATTTGTGCAGTTTTCATGAGTGGAAAAGGAAATCTGGGGATATTTCCTCTTCTTTCAAGGGAAGGTTGGACATTTTCGTTTGAAGAGGTCATTGGGAAAGTATGGCCTCCTAAATCTGGACCTGCTCTGTTTGAACACAACACTGAGAAAACTATGCTATATAAATAACTTCAATTACGCTAAGCTAAGCTCACCAGCTGCTCCCTAGCAACCCGTCCACGTGTTTACAACACAAGTAGGAATGAGATATAGATGTCCGTCTGCAAGAAAGTCCAGCTGTTACATTTCAACATATGCAGCTCATGTTCTCCTTTAACACACGGCTTCCGGGTCAAAGGTCACTTTGTTATTTGCGTCATGACCTATTTTGTTCTGGTAATACTCATAATCTCACAAGTCTTTGGCAGTTTTAAGGTGTGTTTTTTTGAACGCGCGTATTTGCAGTGATGCAGTGAGGCCTAAATGCTCAATATGAGGATTCGTGTTTTCCCTGCATACAAACATTCTCAAAGCTGCAGGGAAACAATCAGTCAAGTGATGACGCTCATGAAACCCCTGAACTGAGATAAGGATCCTGAGGCCCTTCACGTGGAGGCGTTTTAATGCAATAACCGTGTAACTCACAGGAGGCTCAGCGTTTTAGTTTATCCCTTTATTCACCATTAGAAATATCCACGGCCCATTCAGCCAATGATTACTTTCCACGTGCGCTCCCTACATCCAGAGGTCCTTATTGGCTTCCAGGCGAGGTCGTTGGCTCCGGCCCGGTTTCCCGGGGACTCGTTCATCTTGTTGGGGTAACAATCGGGAGGCGTATAGATCGTGTGAGACAGCTCGCTAACCATCGGAGGCTTTTTCCATAATGCTTTTTGCGACTGTGGTCAATGTTGCAAATTAACAAACATGGCTGCTGTGTCAGCCAGTAGTGGATTTGTTGTTTGTGTAAACGGGAGGAAAATGAATGGCCCAAGGTGAAAACACAATGTCTCACTACGGCTAAATTCTATAGTTTCTGCTTTTTCTGCTTTTTAAAAAAAATCCTTTTTTTATCTCCTCTGGCCTGCGTCTCCTCTGGTTCCTCCACGAGGCCCCGCACGCATTAAAACATCCAAAAAAACGCCCGCTCGGCGCTGCGCTGAACTGTGGCGGGAATCCGGGTGCTGCTGTACTTCCTTCCTGTCGATGCGTGCCTCGAATACGTTGACGTTTTTTGTTGAAAATCGCCCCTTCGTTTGAGTGCTTCAATAATTCAGAAATAATACTAGTTTCCCCCCCCCGTTATCTTCCCCGATGCTTCCTCACTATCACACCGGTGTCAGGAGGACGTGACTGTGAAGAGGCAACACACACACACACACACACACTCGCACATTGGGATTCTGCAGCAGGTTCGGGGCGGAGGGGGGGGGCGAACGTGAACTATTTTCTACGGTGAAATGAAACCTGTCGGTTTAGGAACAAAGCTGCAGAGGCAGAACGTGCTCGGCACTGTGACGGGGGGATTCCTGTGGGCTCCTTCTAGTGTCATCTTCCCCCACCCCCCTCCCCCCCCTGAGTAGGGAGGCCTTCTCATCTGCACACCGCTTGGTGCTCGGGACGGGCAGCGTTTGTCCAAGCGGCCTCAGAGGTGAAGGTCAGTCCCCTGAGCCCGTTTGATCGTGCGATATGAAGTTCTGCTTCCTGTTTCTGGGATTGAAAAATGTCTTCGACCTGGACGGTCCTGAGGTGGGGGGTAGGGGCGGGGGGGTCGTTTTCCGTTCACCTCGCGATCACAATGCTTTTCTCTCAAAATGTACAAAAAGTGCCGGTGTTGCAGTATTAGAACTGTGGCGCTTTGTGAGCCGCGGTACATCTCTGTGTCGTTGTGTGTGTTTGCTGGTGTTTACTCGTGGGGGATCGATGGCACTCTCATCCCGGTCTGTAGGATATAGAGCTGCAGGGATCATCGCCACCAGCAGTTTCAAACTGGTTCCCTCAACAAACAGATCGGACTTTTGATCATTGGATCAAATACAAATACAATACAAATGATGATGATGATTTACGGTGTTTACAAATCTGAAAGGTGACATCAGCGGATGTAAAAGCTGAGAGGCTGTAAACCCACTCAGCCCCGCAGCTTTGTGGGACACAAGGGGAGTATTTATTTATACTATAATATAGATAATACAAGGGGAGTATTTATACTATAATATACTGTAGATAATACATTGTATAATAGGGGTTTGTGTTTTGAAGCCACGTTTTTGGGAGAAGTGCAACACTGCTGACTCGTTGCTTTTAGTTTTTAAAGGCTAGCTTCGCACTCACCCCACAGCTCGTAAAACGGAGAATTGCCCTCCGCGACCACACAGCTTCTCTGCTGCACCCTGAGCGACCCCACCTGCACCCCCACCTGCACCCTGAGCGACCCCACCTGCACCCTGAGCGACCCCACCTGCACCCCCACCTGCACCCTGAGCGACCCCACCTGCACCCCCACCTGCACCCTGAGCGACCCCACCTGCACCCTGAGCGACCCCCACCTGCACCCTGAGCGACCCCACCTGCACCCCCACCTGCACCCTGAGCGACCCCACCTGCACCCCCACCTGCACCCTGAGCGACCCCACCTGCACCCCCACCTGCATCCTGAGCGACCCGGGGGCCTAACAGACGTACAACATGGAAGTGATTCTACACGCTCGGCACGTTTTCATGGGGGGGGATATTTATCCTCTTCCTATTTCATCCCCCCTCCGCCTCCCGGTGTGGAATTGGTGTCACTGTGTATGTTCATGTATGAAATTGCTCGGTACAGTAGGTTTGGATGCGCTGTGCTTCGGAATAACAGCCCTTCTTATGCTGCTATGCTTCTCGTGTATATTAACTCCTGTCAAATTGACAAAAGGCACCTCGGCTCGGCCTGCTGCTGATGTATCACATGAAAGCCTCGGGTTTTATTCCGAGCGAGGCAGAGGAGGAGGAGGAGGAGGAGGAGGAGGAGGGGTGAAAAAATATGGAGTTATAAATAAAGTGCAACTTCTTGGGTTGCACCACCCAGCGTCTCCTCTGCCTCCTCCTCCTGCAGGTCGGGGACGTCGGTCCTCCTCCTCTCTCCGTCCTGTTTTTTCTTGCTCCGGCCCTGTGAGCAACGTCTGAACGATGCAGTTTAATTATGTCCCCTCACATCTGTCGTTGCCTCTGTAGCTGACAGACGACTGTCTGAAAGTGCCGACTGCGAGGAAACGATTTGGATCTGTTGCTAATCTTTCATGAGGGTTGAGGCGGATCGGATATTGTTGTTAATATTGTGATCATTATCGTCGTAGGCTGCTGTCCAAAAATCGCAGGTGCTCTGTTGGAAAGGCTCAGAATGTTAATTAAAAGCTTTGATCAAATATTACTTGAATATGAAATGTTATAGAATGATGCTTTTAAATTCTTTAGCAATGTGAAAAGGATTAAATGCTCCCTAATGCGCTGAGGCCATTTCAACCCTTTTTTTTTGCACACAAAGCCTTCTTTAAATCAACTCTAATCCTAAAACCGTCAGCTGAACAATAATGGTTACCTTGGATACGGAAAAGCTGATCATTTAACAGGCATCGGTTTGTTCCAAATTGAAGCCAGCTGCTAAATCCACCTTTTCCTCTTTTCCACATGTTTAAAATGGAATGTATGATCACAATCTACATGTTAACTCAGACAAATCTTCTACTGGTAATTCACTCATGATTTTACACATGAGACTCTATTTTAAAATCATTTTCAAAGGGAACATTTGTACAATTCCTTACTAATTACTCGGCAGCTTGTGATTCCACATGAAAAATTAATCTCATAATATTGCTTTTGTTGGGACTTTTTTTCTCCAAGAAAAATCCTAAAAGTCAACGGTTGTTAAAGTTTTCTTCCACTTCTATTTTGTAACCTCACATAAATGATTTGTAACCAACGTAAATCAAAGATAACAAATGAGTCCGAGGCAGAGACCCTTAGGTTATAAATCACATGAACTATCTACATCAAAACATAATTAGTTTTTTTTACCAGGACGGCTTGTACATTACAGAACAGTAAAAAAAAAAAGAGACAGCGTTGCTTTCTCCTCTGTGAGTGTAATCGTAGTTAATTATCACTTTGGATCCTGTCTTTTTTGGCTATGAAGGATGTTGGATACGGTCTCCTTTACACAGGAGGCTCAGACAGAAGCTCATCACTAACACCAGGAGTAAAATCTCTTAAATCTTGAAGGAAGTGTTTGACGTCACAAGGAAAGCTGTAAACTAGAGGCAGGGAAGACATTAGTTGGAAATAAATGCCAACGATATGCTTTCGCCCTGCGGAGATAATATTGTTTTCACCGTTCAAAGGGATCAAATTAAAACAACTTTGCATAAAACAATATAATTAAAGCGTACAAATCATTGTAATTTGCAATGTTTTTTTGCTTTGAGCAAGTTCTAGTCATTATTTCTGAAGAGACACTTGTTTCCGTGGACTCAAATTAAACAGAAGTGTCGGTGTTCTTGGCAGCGGGTTGTAGACGTGTGATGAGCCCAGTAAGAGATCTAGTCCTTTTCAACAGGGCGCACCTGCGTCATTACCTCAAGACTCGGTTTCCTGGACGCCGAGGTGAGCTGTGCAAAAACATCGATGCGGTTTACTTCTTAAATGGCGGCGAATCGATTCGGCCGCGAACTGCTATTGATAAAAATGAAGAAAATAATCCTCTTTTAAATTGCACCCAGTCCCTGTTTGTCCAGCGACGCCTTCCTTCTGCTCCTGTCACGTTGCCTGTCGCTTCCTACTGCTTTGCAAGCGGGAAGGCCATGTGACCTGGCGGTCACATGATCCGGGCCATATCCCAGCATGGAGTCTCACAAGCAAGGATGACCCCACCGTAGTGACACAGAGAAAATGTACTTTTCCTTACGAATGCTACACCATAATTAGCAGGTCTGAGT
The DNA here is from genome assembly GCF_949316345.1 of Pungitius pungitius. NCBI lineage: Eukaryota > Metazoa > Chordata > Actinopteri > Perciformes > Gasterosteidae > Pungitius > Pungitius pungitius. The sequence goes on along the minus strand of NC_084911.1, from coordinate 3,510,670 downwards.
TTAGGGGCGGGGCTTCTGCAAAGTGCTGCAGCTGTTGCCCAATCCTGCGCTCCAAAGCTCCACCACTTGCTTTTGCAAAATCAATGTCGATTCTTAGAAAGGGTTTGTCCGAATACAAAATGCTGGCCATAATGGCGGTGCGCTAAAAGTCCATGATCCTTAGTAGCAATAACTGGTGTGCACATTGTCTGCTGAATGTGATGAGTAGTATATGTCATTTGTGCAAAGGATTGGGTGCCATTGAACTGTAACCTCATGGGTGCTAATGTGCATTTGAGGAACGCTGACATCGAGATCCCTCTGACTGTTTATCAAGAGCAAAGATGATCTCCAGCACGTCTCAACCCGTCTTCAGATGGCCTTCGAGTCTGCTCCCGCCTGCCGGACTCTGCCGTCAATCCGGGTTCCGACAGACAACAAGGGAAAACCTATTTTAGAGATGAATCCCTGTGTCATGAAACGTATTCAGGCGCCATCCCGCCCGTGGCCCTGAAGTTTTTGGGAGGCCCGGCCCGTCCGGGCTTTAGCTGATGAGTTGATATTGCACTTAAAAGAGCAGCCCCAAACCCTCCATGTTAGACCTTTAAAGTAGAATTGTTGTTGACTTGTTTATTTTATGTGTGCAGCCATGATCTCTCTGAGTGAGGGAGCAAGGGAAAACCTTCTTTTTTTTTTTTTTTTTTTTTTTTTTGCTCACTTAATTTGTTTTTCCTACGAATGTATGCAGGACTTTTCCCCACCCGGAGCTGTTTACCCTCAAAAAACTTTCATTAGTGGCAGCGGAGAGCTTTAGTGTCACACAATTACAGTTCTGGGGCAAAACCAGAATTGTAATATTTATTCATTTTTTGGTTCAAAATTAAAAAATGCACTTGTGTGTCGTCTTTCATAGCCCATATCAATTATCTTTTTTTCACTAAATATTTAATGCTGAGGCAGTCATCGGGATTCTCATTAGTCTTTTTTGTTCCCCCCCCCCCCCCCCCTCCCTTTAGAAACTAATTCAGCGGGACTAATTGCTTTCTCTCTCTCGCACTGCGGGACGTCTCTCAGCGCCCGTTTCTCCACTCGTGCTTTTTTAATAACAAACGGATCTATAAGTAAAGATCGCAGGGCCGCAGTGACGAATACGCCTCGACAGCGTTATTGAGAGATACAGTATATATATATATATATATATATATATATATATATATATATATATATATTGTTTTCTGGGAATGATTTGGGACAATTTCTTGGGGGAGGGGGGGGGGCAGCAGCACATGATAAAGTCTTTAAATATGTGTAGTCTGATGGAATCAAGGATTAGTTTGGTTTTAATAAAAGATAAAGAGTAGATGCACTGGGGCTGATTTGCATGGTGCAATACTGCATTAACGCCTAGAATGTGGCAATCGCTGGGGACATTAAAATTTTTTTTTTAAAAAAGCCCCTTCTGCATGTTTTATCTGTAATTTCGGTTTCATTGCATCAGGCAGAGCGTTTTTATGGGAGTCTACGACGGCTCTGAAAATGTGCAGCAGCTCTCCGAGGGGCTGCGACACCTGTGAATTAAGTCGATAATAGAAAAGCTGGACAGTGAAGTAGAAAGTTTCCAAAGTGAGACAGAGATTTTTCGAGCTAATACACGAGGGCTGCTTTAGTTACGGTAGCAAAGTAAAATAAAATTCTTTTCCAATTGTTTTAGGGGGTTTTTTTTGCATTAAAAGAGCTTCATTGCTGCTGCATTTATTGAACCGGCGGTGCAGCCGAGTCTCATTTCTTACTTTGGACCCTCATTGGAGCTTTAGATCACACCGACAAGAGGAGGCGGCAGACTGAAATCCTTTCAGGGCAGTAAAAGCAGCCTTTTTGAACAGCCGAGGGGAACAATTTCCTCTGATACTTTTTCCAATTCACAGTGTTGAGGACGCCTGAAATAAATCTCCTCTTGCAGCTCCTTTACCTGGGCTGCATTTGTATTATTGTGACAGTTTATCACTGTCATCTACAGACCACAAAGACATCACACCTCACACGGGGACATTCTCTGCTTGATAACATCTCATTTTCCTCTTCTCCTCCTCACCTTTCGCCCTTCTAGTGGATCGTTGAGTCAGTCCTCGTGTGCAGGATCCAGCCTGCATGAGTATTTATGAGCAGCTGTCACACGTTGGCCGCATCATTTAATTACTCTGTAAAGCCATTTGGGTCCTAATTTTGGGGCGGGGTCCAGCGTTGAGGTGACGGTGATATGTGGCCACTCACATGCAAGGGAAGCCCTGGAGCCCGGCAGGACTTCTGCAGGGTCCAATTCATTCAGATGCAGTCACAAGTTCTAACTGAAACTGTAGTGGGCCCAACGATTACTGCGATTAAACATCGTACTATATGGACCCTTTATTTATTCTCTGGTCTTAAGGATAATTTCACAGTTGTTTGTGGCATGACATTTAACACTTCACAACGAACAATAATTAGCAGTGGCCCTGTGAGCGCGTGCGTGCGTCCTGCAGATGCCTTTCATGCGTCCAGCTGTGCGTGCACAAACATGTGATGTGATGCACAGCATCATTTCCTGTAGCGCCTGTGTTTACCATTGGCAAAATGTACACATTTCTTCACCTCTGCACGCTGTAGGAGCTGTGAAAATCTTCTGTGTGAGTGTGTGTGTGTGTGTGTGTGTGGCTGTAAGTGTGTGTGCTGCACATGATTCCTCATAAAGCAAACCTAATAGGGCACATTGTCATCAGCCGGCTGTAGACTTTTATGAGCTGCCACACGTCTCGGGGGCCGAGCCGCAGCTCTCCGGTGCTTTATGAGAGCGCAAGACAGCAGAAACGGTTTGCGGGGGGGGGGGGGGCGAGGTCCCGGGACGAGAGCTCTCGGCTCGTGAGATATGTGTCCCCCCTGATGGAGGGGGGGGCAGTGATGAACACGGAAAAAGCCACAGCACCCTACTGACACTTCCCCAAGCAGGTCGAGGGAAGTGTGCACGCACGAGGCCATGATCAGACGCTGAGGCTTTAATGGATGTTTGCCTCAGCAAAGCCGAATGCCTCATTGCATTCATCATGAGCTCTACAATGGGGACTCTTCTGATGGCCGGTAGCGATGCAGGTCGTCTGACCCAGATACCGCGCAGGCTGATGAATTATTTGCTCTCTGATCTCGGACTAATTCCAGCTGTACTGAGTTGAAGTTGCAGCAGCAGCTAAAATGATGGTGTTTTTTTTATTTTATTTTTAAATGAGTCTGTGTTGGCCCCCATTTTTGTTGGCCTGTTTTCAGCTCCTGTGCTCCGGTGCGACTTCACGTCCCGCGGTCGGATATTTGGGAGATTAGAAATACTTAGAAACACTAGAAACTTCTCATTCACAGAGTTGTATTTCCCATTAGTCACCCAGGCTAACATCTAAAAATCACCTGTAGGCCTTGTAGAATTTTGCTGCACGACGCACGTTGTTCTCTCATTACTTAATTACCTTCCACGTTATCGATCTGGTTTATTGCGGTGGGATCCATTCTCTATCGGCAAACCCCATCGCCCCGGGTTACCAGATGCCGTGCAGCAGCTGATGGTTACGCGGCCCCTGGTGTCATCGATGTGGACCCACGACCTGTTGAGCTCCACCGCCGTCATGCACCACATCAGTAAGATGTTTGACTTATGCAGATACGTAAGTCAGAATCAGTCAGGAGGGAAGTGACAGCTGATTTCCTCGATTTTCTGCATCATTTACGTGGATGTGAGGCTTTCTAAAAAATAAAAAAAAATCGAGTCCACAAAGAGGAGCCAGTCCGGAGGGGCGCAGTGTCACGTTAGAGGAAAGCATCAAACATAATGAGTGTACTTTTTGTCTTCTTACAAATGCATTTAACGTTCAATATTTCTGTTTTATGGCCCAGCACTTCGATTCACTCTCACTGCTCTCATCCAACCTCTCTTCCAGCCGCAGCAGACAGCTGTTTTCAATTAAAAAGCTGCTATAATCCAAACTGTACTGCATCTGTATCTGTCCTGCCCAGCACAAGATGGCACACGGACAGAATGGAGCATTCAGCAGCTGAAGAGCCACACATTTCCCTCAGGGCTCAGACAGGATTAGAGATGAAAGGTGAGTGAATGCTGGATTTACACTCTTCAAACGTCTGGCACAGATGTATTGCATTTAGAAAAGGTCTTCCCACACGGAATGTCTCAGGTTTTACAGGGTGAAATGGAAACGCCGTTAGCTGCTTATCAGAGTGTCATTTCTCGAGTTCCAGTGGCGGCGCCTGAGAACCTTTTGGAGGCGTCTAATGGACCCAGAGAGCGGAGCTGTGCCGTTTGTCGGCACCTCCACGCGCGGCGAAGAGCGCTCTTCTTTAGGCGAGAGTCCCATCCACACGTCAACCCACGTCCACAGCCTCGTGTGTGTGTGTGTCCCCCCCCCCCCTGTGACAACAACAGGACTCGCCGTGACCTTTATCCAGCTGACCACTGTGTTCCCTCACGAGTCATCAATCACACGCGGCGCCCGTCACACGGAGCCGAGGTGCGGGGGCTCTCGGGGTGGATTCCTGCTTCCGCTCATCGAGTATCATTTAAGATGATAATCCCAACGTGTGTGTGTGTGTGTGTGTGTGTGTGTGTGTGTGTCTCAGAGGAGCAGAGGTCATTCAGACACCCGTGTGGTTGACGCTTATGACGTTTTTGCAGCAGTTCAACTGTTCTCGCAGGATTCATTCAGGTCAGTTTAATACAATTAAAGTGGAATCGGGTCGACTTTTACCTCGTCGTAGTTTTGCCCTTTGTGTTTAAAGGATGATCAGTGAATTCATAAGTGTTTCCTTGAATAGTCCCTGAAGAGAATGGGGCCATTTTTTACTGCTAAAAAATATAAATACGGGTAGTTGTGCTGAGTTTATGGGCTGTTGTGGATTTAGGGAAGCGTTTCTCTTGGGGAGGGGGTCCAGACCTTGTAAGAGCAGCATGTGAGCAGCAGGTAGACGGCCTGTAATCCGCTGAGAGTAAAAAGAACAAATCACAGCCGGGGTGGACTTTCCCATCGTGTCCCGTCCTCCCCCGTGTTGGGTGTGAGTTACTGCCCCCCCCCCCCCACACACACACACACACACAGCGAATGCAGCCGAGTGCACACCGTACATCAGCCGCAACACGCGGGCCGCAGGCGCAGCACGGAGTCCAGTAAACACTCAGCGGCGTGAAATGTGGCCGCTGAGAGGAGGAAAAATAATTCACACGTTTGCACATAAATGAATAAAATGAGCTCCGACGCTCCGAGGCGCTGCTTCAGAGCAGAAGCCTCGAAAACAGGATGACGGGACGTGTTGCACGCAGCTGTGATTTTCAACAACAACAAAAAAAAGGTGCCTTTGCCGCGTGGAGTTCAGGGTCACGGCTTGCTGTGCGTCGAACACGCCGCAGTCCGTCTGTCAGCGTCCCCTTTGAGGCCAAAAAGTCCGCTGTGTTTCAAGGCAGAATTTGGGGGATTTCCTTGATGTTAAAGGCACCCTACGCATCTGGCTCCGTCACCCGGGCAGTGGGTACCGATGCTTCTTAACCACAAGTTCTGCCAAACGGGCGGATCCGACTTCAGCCGGAACCAACCTGAACCTCAAGGCCTCTTTTTGTTCACACATTTCACAGAATGTCGTCATCCTCCGGGCTGACGCTCAGAAATCAGGTAACGTTTTGACCCCCCCCCCCCCCCCCCCGACCCCCCAGTATTCAACCTGCTCCCTTAATCGCCTCCCTGGTCATCAGCATCTGTCCTCTAATCTCAGCCCCTCCCCCCTTTATTACACAATGCTCCCCGTGTCTCTGTGGCAGGCCGGGGGGGGGGGGGGGGGCCCGTGGAGTACTTGACACGGACCCCCGCTGGGGGGGGGGGGGGGGGAGACAAAGTGCGCACACTTACCTTCGGCGAGGAGGGACTTCGGTAAATGTCAAACCCTCCGAGAGAAGTGCTGATAAGGCAGCCAACCGAGTAGCTCATTATTTTATCACGTCTGAAGTACATCACGTCTAAAGTACATCACGTCTGAAGTACATCACGTCTGAAGTACATCACGTCTGAAGTACATCACGTCTAAAGTACATCACGTCTAAAGTACATCACGTCTGAAGCGGTGGACCATCGTCGAAGAAGCAGTTTACAGCGATGATGTCGCATTAAACCCTCTCTGTCACGTGCTCTGCCGCCTGAGAGGGGCCTCAGTGTCAACCTCTTACAATCAACTGCTCCCAAAGCGCAATAAATGTGTGAGAATGTAATTCCCCAAATTAGATCAATGATACTCTACTGTGGTGCGGGGGGGTGGGGGGGGGGGGGGTGGGCAGATGTAAATGCAGTCAGCCGCTTGCGTCGTCCATCCCTGGTTTTATTCTGCACCGATTGTGCTTTTGAGGCCTAAAAGAGCCCACCTGACAGGAGTCCCCCCCCCCCCCCCCGAATCCTGCCCGTCCCGCTGAGCCTCTGCCGGTTGCCTGGTTACCACACGGCGACAACAAGATGGGGCCGCTTTCAGACAGCTGTGATGAAGCTCTGTAACGCCCGATGCTGTCCGCCGACGTTCATGCCGCCACATCCAGCAGGTTGATTTCAGGCTCTCCATCACGTTCCTGACACACACACACACATACACACACACACACACATCTCTCATTTGTTTTTAACCCCCCCCCCCCCTTCCTCCTCCCCCTCCCACGGCTGCTGAGAAAGACGAGGCTGAGAGGACACAGAGGACACAGAGGGAGCTGCGACCGCGTGAAGATCAAAGGCATCCAGTCAGACGTTAAATCCGGGAGGTTCCCGCCGCTGACTCGTCGGTTCCCGCCGCCCATTTCAAATGCGAACGTGAGCCCGAAAGGCCGCGAGGGCGACTCTCTGAAGGGGCCTGATGTCAGCCGGCTCTCAGACGCGCATCCATCATCTCCCCCGAGGCCGTCAAATTAGCAGCGCGCTAAAAACAGGGAGCTTGCCAGCAGATGTCAAGGAGCCTGCAGGAGAGAGATTGAGGTCATGTTTGTTTAATCGCCCCCGGGGGTCAAGTACCAGATGGATTTAAGTGGGTTTTTCTTAGAGAAATAGTTGTGCAAACCGTTAATTGGGAATTAGAAGTTCTAATACGGGGATCTTTGAAACTGTGTATTGAATATTATTATATTCACTCTCCGTTTTTGGGGGCAAAGCAGATTGATTTAAAAAACAAATGAGTTTACTCGTTGGTTGCCGGGTTTGTCTTGAATAGAAGTCTATGACAAAATGAATTTATTTCTTCAGTAAACGTTATAAACAGGAGTCACAATTCTTACGTTCCTTCAGAAGGACCAAGTTCTTGCAGCACTAATGATGCTGGATTTCTGCAGGTTAATATCCGTTAGCATGCCCATGTTAGCATTCAGCTCAAAGCACCGCTGAGCCTGTGAAGAGCAGCCCCCCCCCCCCGACAGAAGAGATGAGAAACAGACCACTGATATGCAACACAAAGAGCTCGTCCAGGCTCATCCGTCTCTAAAAAAGAACAGCTATTCATTTCCAATGTGACAAAAGCTTCTGGGTATGTGAACCACAGCTGTGGGTTATTTGTATGTGTTTCATGCCAATGATTGATTTTTTATTTCCTGATCCGTTATGTTACCGCCGCACTGACATGCCACATGCGCATCAGATATGTTGCTTATCAAAGAGCAACTTTCCCCGTGTTTCGGTAAAGGTCGGGATGCTGCACGCGTCCCGAGGAGGTCGAGTGACGGCATTCTGCTGCTCACAGTCCCATCTTTCCTGTATGTCACAGGGAAACACATTAAAACAAATGAAAGTGGAATTGATCTTGTGGTCGGAGTGTCGACAGCCCACAGCTCTAATCTGAGAAGGCTTTTATATCAGATATATTTTGTTTTACTGTATATTTTTTAATATTTAGTGTCGGATTTTTTTCACACGGTGAGATTGGATTCTATAAAAATGAAAACAACGCGCCAGATAATGTGATAATATGTGAAACCAACAGACGCGTCGTAAAAAAAAAAAAAATGCTATTTTCGACTTTGATCGGGCAACGTAATTGACTTTTGGCAGGAGGGTCGGTATCATCAGCGCGAGCCGTGTTTTCTCCCTCCGGTCACTGGGCTCGTTGACCAGGTCATCACGCAATCACCATGTCACCGTTCCAGCAGCCTTCTGCTCACCGTCACCATCAACTAAGGACCAGTCAGGTCCTGGTGAACCCACGCGTGTGGCCTCGGGCGCTGCTTCGGCCCCCGCTGCGGCTCCTCTCCGGGGTCGCATGGGAGCCTCATGCTGAGAAGCCAAATGTGATCATTACAAACTAAGCTCGTAATTTGCGTGATTGAAAATGTATAAAACTGTGCGAAAGCACATTTCTCCTCTTCTTTGAACTCCTCCTTCTTTCGTGGACTAAAAGAGGTCGGATGAAGTATTCACACTGAACCGTTGCGCTTTCAGGACCCTTCCGCTGGTTTCTCGCCTGGTTTCCCTTCGCTCGCCCGTTTAGGAAGAAAAGCTGCTGTTTGAAGCACCTTTGGTGCGAGAGTCTCGTATCCGTCTGGTTTGCCCGCGTGGAGCTACAGGCGCCTCGCTTTTATCCACCCAGCATGCCTTGCGCTTTTCTGGAGAAGAACGCCGGTGGCGAGCCGGCGGTGTCGTAAACAGGGTCGACGCGAACGTCAATGTGGAGCCCCCGCTTCAGCGTCCCGCTCGACAACAACAACAACAACAAGTGACGTGTTTGATCTGCGCCTAACGGGCCGGGCTCCAGGATCAAATGCTGTCATTAAGGGATCTTTAAAACCTCCACGCTAGACGGCGTTATGCACAGCGGCCATTTACCAGAGAATGGGCTGAATGAAATGACAGAACATTTTAAACCATGTTCATCTTCCAGCCACATTGTGAATGTTTCCGCTACTTTAATCATTTTGGCCTGCCGATAGCAGCTGATCTAACATGAAAGGCGAGCATTCATTTAACGAGGTCGAGAGGGAGACTAGATCCATTGATTTGGTCTCATTTATAAAGAAATTGATATAATTTCATTTTTTTTTAATACCACGAATTAGAGAAATGTGATTTACTACGTTGTGAAAGGACTGGTTTATGAGATAACACAAAGTGACGTTGAATTTGGGCTAAAAGCTTCATTTTGGCATGAATTCAGACAAGGCCTGAGGTGAATTTGATTATGATAGTCATCTTTTTTTTTTTTTTAAAGTGTTCTTCAGAGAACACTGAATACAGTATTCACGTTGCCTTCGATCCTCTATTCCCAATCACACGCATGTTGGGTTGGAGCAGAAGAGTCCTTGAGGGCTCTCAGCGGGGGTTCAGGCGTGAAGATGCGAGCTGTCCGAGGCTCCCCCCCCCCCCTCTCTGTGGTTTTTATTTGTTGCAGAGAAGAAGAGAGCAGAGGTTTCTGCTGGCGCGGCATTATTGCAGGTGGGAAGTCACGATGACTGAGATCCGTCTCCCACCCCGAGGACACGCGGGGCGTTCAAAGGCCCTGTCTGCTCGAGGCCCTGGATCCACCGCTGGTTTGTGGGGGGAAAGGAACCCTGCAAGGGGGGGGGGGTGGGGGGGGGGAAACGTCGTTCGTCTCCGGGAGCCGGGACAAAAAAGGAGGGAGAAGAGAAAGAGGAAGAAGGCGCCATCAATCTCTTGCTTCTGTTGTTACGGAGCGAGTGGGTTCCTTGAGGAGTCTCAGAGTCGCCCACGTCCACAGTCAACTCCAAGCAGGGGCTCGCTCGGCCTCGGATGAGTGTGGAGGAGGCCGGAACCGACCAGATCTGTAACTTTGTAAAGACAAACCCGCGACGATGACTCAGCCTGATTTCGCGTGTGGGACTCTCGCATCGTTGAAATCTATCGAGGGCGAGCCGTGTATAAATATGAGCTCATCACCGGACCTCCCTCCTGATCACCTCCATCTCAGAGTACTGCTTCTTTTGGTGCTTTCTTACTTGTTGTGTGTCTAGATCCGTCCAATTTATTTGAATTTAATGTTTTTTCTGATTTCCCTCGTCAGTTCCCTTTGGTGGATCGCTGTCATGTGCTCCCCTGCTGCCTCTGACCTCACACATGACCTCAGGGGGTGGAGAGAAATAAATAAAGAGCCCACCTTCATCCTCGTTTCACAATGCCCGACTTCACATTTTAAGTTTGGGATCGGAGAGAGAGGGGGCTGTTTACTGAATTCTCTCACATACTTAAAGTAAATCCTCCTCTTCAAAGTGAAGGGGGGGGGGGGGGGGGGGGATTATCACCGACAGCTCACACCTTGAATCCGTTAGGAGCCAAGAGGGAAAGTTCGAAATCATTTCAGCGCAGCGAGCGAAAGGCTTCAGAGTCGTGGAAGACGTTTCCGTGGAGATGACGGTAATATTAGAGTTATTACATTTTCAATCCCTCAACCCCGTGCTGATTGAAAAGAAAAAAAATGCACCTTCTGTGTTGAAACACACTGAACCACATTTCCTTAGAAAAAGTGACAACGATGATATGAATACCTGCTTGCTTGGTAGTACATTACACAGTACATTTCACACTCAGATACTTGAAGTGAGACGAACCGTCAAGAGAAGCAAAGCCGCCGCTGAAGATGCTGCTTGGGGGATTGTGTGCGACTGATCTCTCAACCTCTTCGTGCCGTTACAACCCTTTCATAAGCTGCTCCAGTTTGGGATTCCAACAAAGCACAACTCAAACGGGCTTTTTCTTTTTGTTCGAGTGACCAGCGCGAGGCCCTCCCTCCACTCGCTGCACCCGCACCGTCTCCTGGAGCCCAACGAGCAACCAATGAGCGCTGCTTCCGTCCCTAGAGCGCGACACACCAGCGCGTCTTAAGCCCTCATCGGGATCCGCATCCGCTCCGCATCGACTGGACCGAGTGGTGCGGTGGCTGCGCGCCCCGCTCGGCGCCGGGTTCTGGAGGGGCAGCACTTGTCTTTAATGATTCGGCGCAGGAGCCGCTCCGTTGCCAGATGCTTTGTCCTCTCGGTCGGTCGCAGCGAGGCAAAGTTGCAGCAGGTGTCTGTCAGTTCATTAACACTCTTTTCAGCTGCGCCGTGTGAACACACAACTCTTTGTATCCATTCAATGAATTTCCAAAGAAAGGGTGTCCCTCTCTCCTCATTTCGTGCCCTTTTAAGGGCCAACTCTGCTATTTTTCAACCCTATTTTCCGCGTTCTGTCCAATGAGAACGGGCTGCAACGTATTTGCCTTGTGCCCTCAATAAAAGGCCTTTTTTTTTGTTGCCGTTGTTGGGCTCAGGTTGTTATGTTGTTAAGCGTGTGTCAACATCATGGACAGGGAAAAAAATGTGCCATATCTGATGCGGGCATTTGGCTTTATTTAACTCACCACCAACATGCACGTCTCACCATCTCCATCTCGTTGGATGCAATGTGTGAAAATGAAGCAAAATCAGGGGGCCGATTACTTCTGCATTACCTCCCCCCCCCCCCCCCCCCCCCCTCCGGCCTCCGAAGCCCTGGTTGAGATGTAGAGTGCGGATGAGTGCGTGGCAGTTTTGATCCGGGTTGTTATGATCTCGCATTCAGTCTCGGGGGGGGGGGGGGGGGGGGGCATTTTCTCCACCCAAAGAGCCTTCTCAGCCGGCAGTCATCAAAGACCATTGTGGCAGATGTGCCCTCTGCTCACACACACACACACACACACACAACTGCATGCAGCTGTTTATTGTTGCTGTCAGGTCAGGGAGAGGGCAGGTAAATAGAAGTAAGCCGTGTGTCTCTTAGCTCTGGGTACTGATTGTGTTCCATCGAGCATTAAGAAACACAACGCAATGGAACGCCTCCCGAAAAGCAGTCGGGCTTCTTCTTCTAAACTTAGATGGCTCCTGGAGAGAGCAGCGCTGAGAGGGTTATTCTCACTTTGGTCTCTTCTCACCTCAGCTCCTGCAGAGTGTTGTCTACATGCTTTTATCTGAGACTCAGAACATCTCTAACATCTCTTTGATGGCTGCGTTTTAGAGGCGCTTTCCACATTTGTTTCGTCTGGCCTGCAGTTATCTGTGTGCATCTTCTGTGGTTTCCTCTCAGGTGAAAAACACGAGCTCCAAGCAGGAACTACCTGCTTGCTCCTTTACGCCCCCCCCCCCCCCCCCCCCCCCCCCGAAAATGTAGAGACAGAAGCATTTGTCACCGACGATGTGCTAAATATCTCCAAGTCTTTTACAGTTTTCTCATCATTACCAGGTGATTCATTCATATTTTGCAGTTTCTGGTCTATTTACACATACATTTCTAATCAATCCTCAAATCAGGAAGAACTCCAGAGCTGCTCATTAATGATGGATCCATTGTCAGCTGGATACAGGTCTGTTCGCTCTCAAAGCGTTTTTTTGGGGCTAGAAGCTGCGAGAACAGAGAAGCTGAGAAAGTGGTGTTTTGTGCATTATTACACAGTTGCTATGAATGATAAAAGAAGAATTTAGTTAATAATTTATTTTCCTAAAGCGCATACAAGCGTTACCAATACCGGGGTTAAAAGATGTAGGATCTACTTGCTGATTCCATTGAACTATTTTCATTTTACAGCCTCTCCCTTAATGAGGCTCAACAACTACTCACATTTTATCTTTTAAAGGTTCAGATGAGTCATTTTTACGACCATTTGATGAGAATTGCACACACGCACACGGATCCAACATAAAAAGGGTTAGATGAAGCCCTAATGTGTGTGTGTGTGGGGGGGGGGGGGTGCTTCAGGGACGCGTTGGGGGGGTGGAGGGGGGGGGGGGGGGGGTTTCAATGAATTAAAGCGATGAGTTTTTCGGTTAATTGGAAGCCGACGCAGCGTGGTCCTCCCTCGCTCGGGGCCCCACAAAGCGGCCCCGAGCGAGGGAGGGAGGGAAGGAGGGAGGGAGGGAGGGAGGTAGATTAAAGTATTTTAACTTAACGTAACTTTGTTGACTGTCCCTAAAGGACAGAGGTTAACTTGTAAGATTTAGTCTTCAGAAGAAAAACAAACAACAACATTCAATAATGGCAATTAATGAATTTCAAGATGTGTTTTATCAGCCCTAATCTATATTTATAGATATTACACATCCCTTTGGAAAAACATAGTTTTTTATTCATTGATCTCATCATCATCATCATCATACGATCAAATGTTTCTTCCTCAAGATGCTTTTCACATGTGACGCTTGCGTTTGGAATTTGTGATGCGCTGTGCCACCTCGACTTCGCACTTTAATGAACTGTCCGTTTAATGAGGTGATTTTGCTGTTTGAAGGTAACAAGAAGCGAAGATGGGTCGATACGGTGGAAGCATCCTTCCTCAGATGCGCTGACTGATCGGGGGATGTGGGACCGTACTGTTTATTGTCTCTATGGACGTGCACAGAGAACCTCTCTGCAAAGGGTCGCCTTCCTGTTTCCAGAGGTGGGCTTTAATGGCATCGACTCCGTACCAGCTGAACGCTGCGACTGAAAAAAACTAAAACCATCACTATCCGGGCTTGGTCTCCCCTCAGCGAAAGGCGGAAAAGACCTCCCGAACACTCTCAGTATTGGCAGACCCGTTGCTATGGTTACCGCTCCGTCACGCGTCCGGTCACTCCTAAAACCAACGCGGCGGACGTTCACCCAACGCCGCTTGAGCTCGGATACGCCGGCGAGGCCGCTCCAAGGTCACTGTGCACACACACACGCACGCACACGCACACACACACGCACACACACACACACGCGGAAGAACAGAGGGATCCGTCTCATTGAACGGCTGCAGTAAGGTTTCTAAGTGCCGGTGCTGCCGAAGCTCTGAGGAGCCCCGTTTTCCACCATTCCCAGAGGAGATTTGGATGGTGGGAGTCAGGGGGTTAAAAAAAAAAAAGAAAAGAAAATGTCCTTGTTAAGCCATGTGTTACCTTTAAACCGCCTTCCTCCGGCATCCCGATTCGTCTGCATCCCCCGCTGGGTCTTATTTCCATGCCGGGTGGCTGAGAGACTTTCACCTCCACTTAAAGCCCGAATCAGTCTCCTCCGGCTGAACACTGCAGTTCATGTGCACCTCCCTCTGCCCCTCACCTTCCCCTTTCTCCCCCCCTTCCATTCATCCCTTGCTCATCGTCAAGGAGCCTTTGTCGGCATTGGTAATGGAGACGAGCGTTTTGAATGATTCCC